>NC_069500.1:474733664-474736335 GCF_027579735.1 Bombina bombina | reverse complement strand
TCTTTATTTGTGCTCAAGTTATCCAGTGTTCTCTTTTCTTCTTTGGTTAAGTTGTTTCTACAACCCGGTTTGACCGATGTACACATTTTATCTGTGTCATCCAATAGTAGTCTACTGTATGTTTTAATACTAGGATTTGTACTTGAACAATCATAGGTGCTTTTAGGTTTTAATTTGTGGATGTTAGCAGTTTCTTCAGTAGTATCCCCAAGTCCCATGCCAAAATGCTCCTTCAATCTTAAGTTCCGTTCAAACTTTTGCATATCTATGTACATGTCAAAGGGTTTGTAGAAAGCTGTTGGGATAAATGACAAGCCTTTGTTTAGTATCTTGATCTAATACACCATACATGATGGATTACAATATAGAGCCTCTAACTACAGCACTGTGTGAAATGGAGACTCCAGATGAGAACGTTCAAGGCGCTACTACATTCAACTATACAGAAGATGATGCCAATAGAATCCGTTTTGCTACTGTTCCCAATAGGGATTTAAAGGAACAGCCCTCCCACCTATATGCAAAATTATTGAAACTGAAAAAAAGAAAGATCGATTTAACGTTGCACGGAACTTTCCTATCAGATTATCATAGGAAACTCTTTATTTCTAGAGGATTCAGAGTAAAGAACATTCCTACTATAGGCAGGAACAACCCTGCGTTTTGCATTAAGTGGTGCAGCATTTTGAATAAATGCGCTTTAGATTTGATGCTTCTGGTCATTGAAGAAGTGAGAATATTACTGGATAAAGTCGATGTCGAAATACAACAATTTGAATTCACACATATAACCACACTAGAAGCAGATCAAGAAAACAAATGGTTAGAAAAATTAACCAAACAAGTACTGGATTTCGAAACAGAATTGCTAACTTTCAAGAATCGTAAGTGGGATGCTGTAGAATCTGACTACAAAGAGAAAAAGGTCTATAGGTGGTTACTTTCGGCAGAAGAAAGACAGAGGACCTTTGAAATCAGACCTAGGAGACCAAGATTCTACAAACCAAGAAATATGACCACAATAGATTCTTCTGGCAATAGCACTGACTCAGATGGGATAACATCTACCGAAGCATCACAGAGATCATTCGATGGGGGGATTACTACAAGATCAAAAAACTTGGCAGGCATCGGACGCACATCAGGAGAGGGGGTGGTAAGGGGAAGACCACCCAGAGCCAAACGCAGAATGTAATGAATGATATAGTAATCAACCTTAGCTCATACCAGTTGTCAGCATTGGAGATCAAGATACTAAACAAAGGCTTGTCATTTATCCCAACAGCTTTCTACAAACCCTTTGACATGTACATAGATATGCAAAAGTTTGAACGGAACTTAAGATTGAAGGAGCATTTTGGCATGGGACTTGGGGATACTACTGAAGAAACTGCTAACATCCACAAATTAAAACCTAAAAGCACCTATGATTGTTCAAGTACAAATCCTAGTATTAAAACATACAGTAGACTACTATTGGATGACACAGATAAAATGTGTACATCGGTCAAACCGGGTTGTAGAAACAACTTAACCAAAGAAGAAAAGAGAACACTGGATAACTTGAGCACAAATAAAGATCTAATTTTTAGGGAGGCCGATAAGGGAGGCGCATTGGTCATAATGGACTATTCTTACTACAAGCAAGAGATACTTTCTCAGCTGACTGATACGGCTACATACAAACAACTGACCTACAACCCTACCATATTGTTCAAGAAACAGATAGATGAAGTTTTGGATCGAGCATTTAGGAATGGATGGTTGACGAAACAAGAAAGGAACTTTATGGAAGTAAAGTTCCCAAGGGTTCCGGCTTTCTATACACTGCCGAAGATCCATAAGCACCCAAATTGCCCACCGGGCAGACCTATCGTGTCCTCCATAGGATCCCTCTTACAACCGTTAGCAGTATTTCTGGATAGTATACTCCAACCATGTGTCCGCAATATGCCTTCGTTTCTGTTGGACTCGATTAGTCTGATTAAAGAGATCAAATCATTCCCAACAATCAAGCAACCCACCTTATTAGCAACATTGGATGTGGTTAGTCTTTATACTTCCATACCACACGAACAGGGGATGATGGCAGTTCGCAAACAATTGAACCGATACCCATACGTGGGACCACCAGTAGAGTTAATCCTGGAACTATTGGATCTTTGCCTCAGCAGAAATTACTTCAAGTTCGAGAAATCGTTCTTTTTGCAACTACAAGGGACGGCGATGGGGTCTAATATGGCCCCATCGTACGCCAATTTATTTATGGCAGAATTTGAAGAACGAGACACGGATCTATTTCTACACCAACACATTAAATATTTCAAACGCTACATAGATGATTTGATCATTCTATGGTCAGGTACGGAGGAAGAATTAGATGATTGGCATAGGATATTAAACACCATTAATCCAAAGCTACAATTTAAGATGACCAAAAGTTCTACATCAGTAGATTTCCTCGACCTGCGAATATCTATGGAAGACGGTGTGTTGGGCACAACCTTGTACAAAAAGGAGACAGATAGGAACTCACTGTTGGAGGCTACCAGCTGTCATCCTCCATCACTTAAGAAGGCTTTACCTATCTCTCAATTTAAGCGGGTTATGCGAAATAACAGCAAACAGAGTAATGCCCAACAACAGCTGATAGAAATGAAAGCACGATTCT
>NC_069500.1:474661164-474721164 GCF_027579735.1 Bombina bombina | reverse complement strand
ATATCCAGAGAACAGAGGTGCAGAAGCATAATAGTAAGAAGGGCAACAATCTTAGCTTGGACCGTAGTGTGGATAAAACGTCACATTTATTGGCATATACGTGTAAAACAATACACCGGACATACTGATGAGGAGTGTAGGTACAAACAGGACAGGTTACTATGTCATCTGACGCATTTCACGCAGTCCTGTCGCTTTTTCTGGCGCTGATAGAGAGTTTTTAGAAGGGGGCTTTGGCCAGAAAATGTTTGGTAACCACTGGTGTATACACCATGGGGGGAAACAGAAAGTTCTCGTCCTGCAGATCTATTGATATATAGTTGATGTGGCTCAGATTTATAGTTGAGCATCAGCATATACAGCTTCAAAAATCTTGTCCATTTCACACACAGGAAAAATCACTGTTCAAAGCTTTTTCCCTTACAGACACAAATTTTATTATAATTAAAGGGCCATGATACCCACATTTTTTCTTTCATGATTTAGAAAGAGAATGCATTTTTAAACATCTTTCTTACTTCTATTATCTAATTTGTTTTATTCTCTTGATATTCATTGCTGAAAAGCATATCTAGATATGCTCAGTAGCTGCCGATTGGTTGCTGCACATAGAAGCCTCATGTGATTGGCTCACCCATGTGCATTGCTTTTTCTTTAAATAAGGATATCTAAAAAATGAAGCAAAATAAATAATAGAAGTAAATTATAATGTTGTTTAAATTTGTATGTTCTATCTGAATCATGTAAGAAAGATTTTGGGTTTAGTGGCCCTTTAATATATTTTTTATTTTTTTTATTTTGCTCAACAATAATGGCCATTTACAATAAAAGCTGAGTATATGTGACGTACACATGATCAGGGCATATACACTTTTAGCATAACTATATCATGTATTTCAGGTTCTTGTTGTGAGAAATCCATGCATTCAATCTTGCCTTGGGACCAATGTGTTTCTTTTCATATAATTTTTTGTTTAAAGTTAATTGTGCCAGTAAAATGTTATGCTGCAAGCTGACACTGCTGTAAGGGCATCCAATATGTGCTGTAAAAATAGTTTTTGATTCTTTCAAATAAGGTTGTGAAAGCCTAGTGACCAAAATACGTTTTACATATTGTTGAATTGTAACTCTCATTTTAGAGCGACATCTAGTGGTGATCAGTTATATTGTTATTTACTTTAACCATGTCTCCCTATCTTTCAAATTGTCAAACAAATATTTATACCGTTGATGGCAATACCAGGCACTGATCATGATACATTCAAACTGCATCTCCTGTAATGAATATATAGTTTTAATGATCTCATATCTCCATAATCCTTAAACAAATGGCATGTAGAGTGAACACACCTTTGGTCGTTTTTCTGATGGACTATGAAAAAAACAACAAATAAATGGAGAATAACAATTCATTATTAATAAGGTATTGTGTGGAGTGGAATTTCCTAATAAAAGTATCAAACTCTAAATGTCCACAAAAAGTTTTAGAAGGGGTGCAAAAATGAAATGTTGAAACCATAAAATTAATGAAGACAAATATATTTTTTTGTTATTCTAACAAGCTATTGTAGTCATTGTAGTGAAAAATCTGATTACCAAGTCCAGAAAACAGCACATTTACATATGTGGGGCACAGAACAAAACTTGCTTAGTCAAGAACAAATTAAATATCAATATAATTCCCAGCCACCAAAATGTTAAAAGACCTTTATTTCTCAAATCGTGTTAAAAAACCTTTACTTCTCAAAGGTCTTTTTAAATTTTGGAAGTTGGAAATTATATTGATATACCAATTTTACTAAAGGGATAGTAAAGTCCAAACTAAACTTCCATGATTCAGATAGGACATGTCATTTTAAACAACTTTCTAATTTACTTTGCTTTGTTCTCTTGTAATTCTTAGTTGAAAGCTAAACTTAGGTAGGCTTATATGCTAATTTCTAAGTCCTTGAAGGCCGCCTCTCATCTAAATGCATTTGACAGTTTTTCACAGCTAGATGGCGTTAGTTCATGTGTTTCATATAGATAACACTCTGCTCATGCACGTGAAGTTATTTAAGAGTCAGCACCAACTGCCTGAAATGCAAGTCTGTCAAAAGATCTGAGATAAGGAGGCAGGCTGCAGAAGCTTAGATACAAGGTAATTACAGAGGTAAAAAGTATATTTCTATAACTGTGTTGGTTATGCAAAACTGGGGAATGGTAAATAAAGCGGTTTATCTTTCTTTTTAAACAATAACGTTTTTGGTGTTTACTATCCTTAACAAAGACTGCAGACTAAAATACTGTGTCCAGTAACAAATATCCTCTTGCTGATAATCTTAAAGCAACATCTTTTAGTGTAAAAAAACACACAGGACACAGTAACAGTGATATGACCAGGGCTTTTTTCTATCTGGACCCCTAGGTCAGTTATAAAAGTGTCATCTCTCTGAAACTCTTTCCCCCGATCAGCATTTAACTTGAAACACATTCTGTGAATCTTTATACATACAGATTATGCACACACACTATCGGCTAGATTACGAGTTTTGCGGTAAGAGCTGCTTGGTAATAACTTGCAAGTTATTGTCACCGCTCACTTCCCTACAGCGCTGGTATTACAGGTTTATAAAAACCTGGCATTATCAGGCAAAAAGTGAGCGTAGAGCAAAATTGAGCTCCATACCGCACTCCAATACCAGCGCTGCTGAAAGCCGCGGTCAGCTGGTTTTACGTCTTCGTGCACGATTTCCTCATAGACATCAATGGGGAGAGCCGGCTGAAAAAAAGTCTAACACCTGCAAAAAAGCAGCGTAAAGCTCCGTAACGCAGCCCCATTGATTCCTATGGGGAAACAAAATTTATGTTTACACCTAACACCCTAACATGAACCCCGAGTCTAAACACCCCTAATCTTACACTTATTAATCCCTAATCTGCCGTCCCCGACATCGCCGACACCTACATTATACTTATTAACCCCTAATCTGCCGCTCCGGACATCGACACCACTATAAAAAACATATTAACCCCTAAACCTCCGGACTCCCGCCTCGTAAACACTAGTTAAATATTATTAACCCCTAATCTGCCACCCCTAAAATCGCCGCCACCTACCTACATTTATTAACCCCCTAATCTGCCGCCCCCAACGTCGCCGCCACTATACTAAATTTATTAACCCCTAAACCTAAGTCTAACCCTAACACCCCCTAACTTAAATATAATTAAAATATATCTAAATACAACCTACTATCATTACCTAAATAATTCCTATTTAAAACTAGATACTTACCTGTAAAATAAACCCTAAACTAGCTACAATATAACTAATAGTTACATTGTAGCTATCTTAGGTTTTATTTTTATTTCACAGGCAAGTTTGTATTTATTTTAACTAGGTAGACTAGTTAGTAAATAGTTATTAACTATTTACTAACTACCTAGCTAAAATAAATACAAATTTACCTGTAAAATAAAACCTAACCTGTGTTACACTAACACCTAACCTTACACTACAATTAAATAAATTACCTAAATTAAATACAATTACCTAAATTACAAAAAGAACAAACACTAAATTACACAAAATAAAAAAAGAAATTATCAGATATTTAAACTTGTTACACCTAATCTAATAGCCCTATCAAAATAAAAAAGCCCTACCAAAACGAAAAAAATCCCTAGCCTAAACTTAACTACCAATAGCCCTTAAAAGGGCCTTTTGTGGGGCATTGCCCCAAAGAAATCAGCTCTTTTACCTGTAAAAAAAAATACAAACACCCCCCAACAGTAAAACTCACCACCCACACAACCAACCCCCCAAATAAAATCCTAACTAGAAAAACCTAAGCTCCCCATTGCCCTGAAAAGGGCATTTGGATGGACATTGCCCTCAAAAAGGCATTTAACTCTTTTTCAATTGCCCAAACCCTAATCTAAAAATAAAACCCACCCAATAAACCCTTAAAAAAACCTAACACTAACCCCGAAGATCCACTTACAGTTTTGAAGACCGGACATCCATCCTAAACGAAGCCGGGAGAAGTCTTCATCTAAGCGGCAAGAAGTCCTCAACGAAGTCGGGAGAAGTCTTCATCCAAGCCAGCAGAAGTGGTCCTCCAGACGGGCAGAAGTCTTCATCCAGACGGCATCTTCTATCTTCATCCATCCGGCACGGAGCGGGTCCATCTTCAAGACATCCGGCGCGGAGCATCCTCTTCAATCAAAGTCTTCTTCCAGAATGAAGGTTCCTTTAAGTGACGTCATCTAAGATCTGTCCCTTGAATTCCAATTGGCTGATAGTATTCTAATTCTAATTAAAGGTGAAAAAATCCTATTGGCTGATTGGATCAGCCAATAGGATTGAGCTTTAATCCTATTGGCTGATCCAATCAGCCAATAGGATTAAGCTCGCATTCTATTGGCTGATTCTATCAGCCAATCGGAATTCAAGGGACGCCATCTTAGATGGCGCCACTTAAAGGAACCTTCATTCTGGAAGAAGACTTCGAATGAAGAGGATGCTCCGCGCCGGATGTCTTGAAGATAGAGCCGTTCCGCGCCGGATGGATGAAGATAGAAGATGCCCTCTGGATGAAGACTTCTGCCCATCTGGAGGACAACTTCTGCCGGCTTGGATGAAGACTTCTCTCGGCTTCGTTGAGGACCTCTTGCCACTTGGTTGAAGACTTCTCCTGGCTTCATTTAGGATGGATGTCCGGTCTTCAAAACTGTAAATGGATCTTCGGGGATAAGTTTTAGGTTTTTTTAAGGGTTTATTGGGTGGGTTTTATTTTTAGATTAGGGTTTGGGCAATTGACAGGGCAATGGGGAGCTTAGATTTTTTTAGTTAGGATTTTATATGGGGGGTTGGTTGTGTGGGTGGTGGGTTTTACTGTTGGGGGGGTTGTTTGTATTTTTTTACAGGTAAAAGAGCTGATTTCTTTGGGGCAATGCCCCGCAAAAGGCCCTTTTAATGCCTTTTGGTAGTTTAGTTTAGGCTAGGGTTTTTTTTTATTTTTTGGGGGGGCTTTTTTATTTTGATAGGGCTATTAGATTAGGTGCAATTAGTTTAAATATCTGATAATTTATTTTTTTTATTTTGTGTAATTTAGTGTTTGTTTGTTTTTTGTAATTTAGGTAATCGTATTTAATTTAGGTAATTTATTTAATTGCAGTGTAAGTTTAGGCGTTAGTGTAACTCTGTTTAGGTTTTATTTTACAGGTAAATTTGTATTTATTTTAGCTAGGTAGTTAGTAAATAGTTAATAACTATTTACTCACTAGTCTACCTAGTTAAAATAAATACAAACTTGCCTGTGAAATAAAAATAAAACCTAAGCTAGATACAATGTAACTATTAGTTATATTGTAGCTATCTTAGGATTTATTTTACAGGTAAGTATTTTGTTTTAAATAGGAATTATTTAGTTATTAATAGTAGGTTTTATTTAGATTTATTTTAATTGCATTAAAGTTAGTGGGGGTTAGGGTTAGGTTTAGGGGTTAATAACTTTAGTATAGTGGCGGCGACGTTGGGGCGGAAGATTAGGGGTTAATAAATGTAGGTAGGTGGCGGCGATGTTAGAGACGGCAGATTAGGGGTTAATAATATTTAACTAATGTTTGTGATGCGGGAGTGCGGCGGTTTAGGGGTTAATATGTTTATTATAGTGGCGGCGATGTCCGGAGCGGCAGATTAGGGGTTAATCATTTTATTTTAGTGTTTGCGATGCGGAAGGGCCTCGGTTTAGGGGTTAATAGGTAGTTTATGGGTGTTAGTGTACTTTTTAGCACTTTAGTTATGAGTTTTATGTTACAGCTTTGTAGCGTAAAACTCATAACTACTGACTTTCAGTTTACGGTATTGATCTTGGCGGTATAGGGTGTACCACTCACTTTTTGGCCTCCCAGGCAGACTCGTAATACCGGCGCTGTGGAAGTCCCATTGAAAAAAGACTATGCAAATTGCGTAAGTTAATTTGCGTTAAGGCCAAAAAAGTGTGCAGTGCCCCTAAACCTGCAAGACTCATAATACCAGCGGTAGTGAAAAAGAGCCTTAACGCTGCTTTTTCACTCATACTGCAAAACTCGTAATCTAGCCGTATGTTTCCTATGGCAGCAGGAATGCAAACTCATGTTTATTTTAATTTCTTTATAGATGGCATCAGTTTGTATGCAAAAGACTTGTATGCTCTGTGCTTTGAACGGTACAATAATTCAGTGGTGTTTTTACAGTCTGATATTCCCTTGGTCCATTTCAGGATGATTCCCTTATACACACCCTTACCAATATAGATTCAGCTACTTACACATAGACAAATATATAGAAGGCTACACAGAAAGTCCCCAAACACTAAATAACATTCAGATTGAAAGGCAGCCAGTTTTCTCCCCACTCTAATTGTCCAGCAAACTGAGTAGAGGATATAAGACAGATCCTATCTATCTCACAAATCCCTTGCACTCACAGCCATCCCCTGCACTCGCAGCCATCCCCTGCTCTCACAGCCATCTCCTGCACTCACAGCCATCCCCTGCTCTCCCAACCATCCCCTGTACTCGCAACCATCCCCTGCTTTCCCAGCCACCCCCTGCTCTCCCAGTCACCCCCTGCTCTCCCAACCATCCCCTGCTCTCCCAACCATCCCCTGCACTCGCAACCATCCCCTGCACTCGCAACCATCCCCTGCACTCGCAACCATCCCCTGCACTCGCAACCATCCCCTGCACTCACAACCATCCCCTGCACTCACAACCATCCCCTGCTCTTACAGCCATCTCCTGCACTCACAGCCATCCCCTGCTCTCCCAACCATCCCCTGCACTCACAACCATCCCCTGCTCTCCCAGCCACCCCCTGCTCTCCCAGCCACCCCCTGCTCTCCCAACTATTTCCTGCTCTCCCAACCATCCCCTGCTCTCCCAACCACCCCCTGCTCTCACAGCCACCCCCTGCACTCACAGTCATTCCCTGCTCACCCAACCATCCCCTGCTCTCCCAACCATCCCCTGCTCTCACAGCCATCTCCTGCACTCACAGCCATCTCCTGCACTCACAGCCATCCCCTGCTCTCCCAGCCACCCTCTGCTCTCCCAGCCACCCTTGCTCTCCCAACCATCTCCTGCTCTCCCAACCATCCCCTGCTCTCCCAACCACCCCCTGCTCTCCCAACCACCCCCTGCTCTCACAGCCATCCCTGTACTCACAGCCATTCCCTGCTCACCCAACCATCCCCTGCTCTCCCAACCATCCCCTGTACTCGCAACCACCCCCTGCTCTCCCAACCACCCCTGCTCTCACAGCCACCCCCTGCACTCACAGTCATTCCCTGCTCACCCAACCATCCCCTGCTCTCCCAACCATCCCCTTCTCTCACAGCCATCTCCTGCACTCACAGCCATCTCCTGCACTCACAGCCACCCTCTGCTCTCCCAGCCACCCTCTGCTCTCCCAGCCACCCTTGCTCTCCCAACCATCTCCTGCTCTCCCAACCATCCCCTGCTCTCCCAACCACCCCCTGCTCTCCCAACCACCCCCTGCTCTCACAGCCATCCCTGTACTCACAGCCATTCCCTGCTCACCCAACCATCCCCTGCTCTCCCAACCATCCCCTGCTCTCCCAACCATCCCCTGTACTCGCAACCATCCCCTGCTCTCCCAGCCACCCTCTGCTCTCCCAGCCACCCTCTGCTCTCCCAGCCACCCTTGCTCTCCCAACAATCCCCTGCTCTCCCAACCATCCCCTGCTCTCCCAACCATCCCCTGCTCTCACAGCCATCTCCTGCTCTCACAACCATCTCCTGCTCTCACAACCATCCCCTGCTCTCCCAGCCATCCACTGCTCTCACAGCAATCCCCTGCTCTCACAGCCATCCCCTACTCTCCCAACCATCCCCTGCTCTCACAGCCATCCCCTGCTCTCACAGCCATCTCCTGCTCTCACAGCCATCTCCTGCTCTCACGGCCATCCCCTGCTCTCACAGCCATATACTGCACTCAGAACCATCTCCTGTGATGCGTGAAGGGCAATGAAAACAGTATAAATCATCTATAAAATAACCTTCTATTGCTTTGATTCTGCATGCGCTGTGTGCCCCTTTTTAATCATAGGATAAAAAGATCTGCCTGACTGAAACTGTTTCTATTTCTGGAGGGGGTTAATTTGCCCCTTTTTTGGCTGACCCATGAACCCTTTATAAGGAGGGACAGATTTTGCTAGGAGAGAAATGGGATTAAAACCTCAAAAAAAAAATATGAAAGAAACCTGCTATGGGTATCTCTTAAAAACAGTTCTCCTGATTTTTAAATGAGAAATAAATAAATAAATGTTTATGAATGATCAAGCTGTATGCTAATTGTGTGCTTTGTGTAACACAAAGTGGAAGAAAGAGAGAATTCCACAAGAAAGGATGCATGTATAGCGCTCTAAGCCCAGACTAATGGCAGGAGTTTCCTGAAAGAAAACGGGGGGCGAAACGCGTCAGGGGACTGTATTGAGAACTAGGGGGCTCTTCTTTTAATCAACAGGACTTTAGCATCTTTTTAGTGATATCTGTCTTGATTGAGACTCACGCTCCTACTACAATGTATCTATTCACTATATAGATGTAAATGTACTTTTGGGGTGTCTGGGCTGTGCCAGATATAATTCATATAAGTACCTTGATCCCAGCCTGAGATGATCCTAATAATATACTGTAACCAGTTGCGTGCAGAAGCGTCTGCCTTTACACAACACTTTTTATTAATTTAGAACTAATCCGTGAGCATCAGTGGGGATCCGTACTGAATCTCAACCAGTTTACTCAAATAGCGTTCTTAGCTATTGCACGTATTGGTCGTAAAACGGAGCCCAAGATGTGCTGAGGAGATCACACTGCTTTTTAATAGAGATTTCAGCCCGGAACACCTTAATTGATGAAGTGCGTAGCGGAGGCCATCTAACGGTCTAGGCCTTCATCTGGCCCTCCCCATATTCCTGAGGACACAGGATCAACAGCTGTATATGCTGTACACTTTTTAACAATCAATACAAGCTACAACCCCTTCTCAGTTAGTCTGCCTTTCTCATCACTAAGAAGGAACTGCTAATTACACTAAAGGGCTATTTCAATAAATATTTGGATCTAGTGATTTCGCTAACCCAGAGAGCTTAAATGGAGGCTTTAGCAAGATGGGAGGTTTAAGATGGGATGGCTCATACAGGACCACTTTCAGAATCTAGAGAGGGACCTACACGCCATGCTCTTTGTAGTGCGACCTCAGAATGAGACAAGCCAGACCCTCACGGATTGTGCACCAGGTGATAATGATGGCAGTCTTGGCCTTTGCTTGACCGGGGGGAGCATGTTGGGGGAGGCCCCCTTTGGCTACAGCACAGATTGACACTCAAAAACTTTCACCCAACTGCATATCTTTACGAGTGACTCCCAGGATCTTAAGTGGCTGGCAATATACATTGGATCCCTTTTCCCACCTAACGCAGTTACTGCAAACAGAGCCTGACACGGCAGGAAAGCATTGTCATGTTTTCTCCACTTCCTCGGAGCGCCCTGCAGCCCAGGAGTCTCTGAATTTGTATTCCCTTATCGGCTACCAATCCCATAGATCCCTGGCTTCTACTGACTTAAGGCGCAAAACCAATAGAGAGCCCAAGTTGATATGCAGCAACCAGAACCAGCCTGAATCCCAGCATCAATGAATTTCCAGGCTCCGGATAGAATATCTCCCTTATCAAAAGCCTCATTCAAAAGCCTCATTCCCTATTCAATATCCCTCCTGCTGAGCCATGCGGAATAGTATAAATCAGAACTTTATAACCTATGAGCAGTTCTACTGAGCTTATTAGTAGCTACAAAGTTATATACCTCCTGCACAGAGACATTTTGTCTGAGATCACATGCTTTTACCTACCTCTTGTTGCATATTATCGTTATACATAGAGCTTATATTTATGTTAGTTATTTAATTCATGTCTTCTGTTGGACTATAATTACTATATGTTATAAGATTACTGCATGATACGTAAGGGTCTATTGAATTTAAAAACTGAATCAATGACTAAGAATACCAGCATATATTTAAATTTGATATATGTTATCACAGAAACAACTGCTTAATTTAACTTCATAAACGAATAGATCTGTATTCTTGCACAGTGATATTGTTGCATACAACCACGTTTCTTAGGACCAGCTTAAAACGATATGAAGATTAATGTACACTTTATCCACAAACGCCCAAAGATCTAACATAATATAAAAGATTTTACAATAACTTGTGGTTTGTAATGATACCTCCATAACCACTACCTACAGTTCTATCTTATTTTAATTATATTAGATACCAAACTCCCTACACAGACATAGAGTATTGCTGTGATGAGGTCAGATGTAGCTCAATCACTCTCCTCGAGTATATATGACAGTCACTAGAATATTTTTATATGGATTGAATCCTCTACATACTGCTGAAAGGGTAATAGACTCTCTAAAGTAGGTTGGCTGTTTTAATGTACTCTATACTGATGATGGGCTCAATCACTCTCCTCGAGTATATATGACAGTCACTAGAATATTTTTATATGGATTGAATCCTCTACATACTGCTGAAAGGGTAATAGCCTCTCTAAAGTAGGTTGGCTGTTTTAATGTACTCTATACTGATGATGGGCTGTCTGTGGCCGAGATAGCTCATCTCAGTCTTCTACAATATACTGCTATCGTTAACAACAGTAGGCAAGTGAGTGTGTGGTAGAATATATTTTGAACTAACAAACCCTATACCCTATAGTTTTTAAACAATCCAAACTCTAATCCTGGGCTCAGGGGAGATATTTACTTTTGAAGGTCTACACTAGCAGTAACTCATTCTCCAATACCTAGTTTGGTATCTACAACACTTAGGTTGCTTTTTTTTTGGCATTTATGTTTCCCCCAACAAGACACCTGTTAACATTGGCTACTAGCTCCCATACTTACCCCGTAAACATTTTTCAAATACATTTTTTGCATGTCTATCAGCCCCTATTTAAGTACCTGATCCTATAATCATCTACACTATCTGTTTCCCTGATTATTACTCTGTAACTAACACATACGGTTCCCTCACTAAAATACTACTCAGTACGATATTATTTCAAGGCCCAAAAGAGGCCGTATATATATGAAGATCTCTCTTGAGTATTCTCTTATAGACATTACTGTCATATTTTCTAAGTCTGCTAAATTTAGTTTTTCATGTTACCAAGCCCAAAAGTAGCTATAGTCCGCCTCCATTGAAACTCGCCTCCATTGAAAATTTTACTGTGACACATAGGTCCAAGGGTGGCCTATAAATACACGAGGAGGTTTAAACAATTGAAAAAAGAGAGGTTTATTTATATTTGCCTAACTACCCGGTATTACTTGTATGTAGTTACGTACACGTCATTTTTATGCTATGTAAATGTACTTATTTTTGTATTGTCTGAGCCATGGCAAATTTCAACTGCTTTGTTATTGTTCCTAAAAACCTCAATAAAAGAAATATTGGGGGGGAAAATATATATATATATATATATATATGTCTTACTAGATGTATTTACACTTGTTGGCCCTGAGAACGCTTACATTTAGTGGTTTTCATAAGACTCTTATATAGATAGTGCTATCCGACATGTAACCATAGGTGGATACATATGATATTATTCTAATATTTTTTCAGCAATGATAGAAAACATAATTTGCAGCAAGTACCTATCTTATTCATTTTCGGAATTTATGAGCGCTCACGAAAAGTGTTATCTTTTCTACTGACTATGCTACTTAAAGGGACATGAAACCCATTTTTTTTCTTTCATGATTCAGATAGAGAATACAATTTTAAACAGCTTTCTAATTTACTTCTATTTTCTAATTTATTTCATACTGTTGAAGGAGCAGCAATGCAGAAATGTTTTCTAATTGAACTCATGAGTGAGCCAATCACAATCGATATATATATATATGCAGCTACCAATCAGCAGCTAGAAACTAGGTTCTCTGCTGCTCCTGAGCTTGCCTAGATAAACCTTTCAGCAAAGGATGACAAGAGAAGGAAGCAAATTAGATAATAGAAGTAAATTGGAAAGTTGTTTAAAATTGTATTCTCTATCTGAATCATGAAATAAACATTTTGGGTTTCATGTCCCTTTAATGTTATAGATATATAGTTAGAAGCATAACACATCGTGCATGATAATATTCCTTGCTACTCAACGAATAGACAGGTTGTGCCGTGGTGGCTCCAAAATTATTTATATCAATGTCACTCCTTTGGCTCCTAAATTGAAAAGGCAATTTGTTATGAGATGACACACAGGTGAAACTCAATACACATTGTATGATCATACTGCACACTACCGGGTTCACAACTAGCCGCAGAGAGCATCTAGATTTATAAGGATCTGGTTTATGCATCACAATTCCTATGCAACTTAGTTAGGAGTACGCCTTATAATTATGTGATCTTGTTGTATGTTTATGATCCCCACTATAACATAGGCACGGGACCATAATACCTATTAACTTTTACCATCCAACCACTAGTACTATTCACTGATAGAACTTATTTTTCATTACACATCATAGCGATGTGTAAGTAGGAGATTATTTATATATTACATTATAGCTAGTGGTATTAAGGACTATATTAATTTGAAGGCACTATTTTTGTCCTTTCTCACAACTTATACATTATCACGATGCACACTGTCCTGGGTTTTTTAAATTGTGTGTAACCCTATTTTATGTATTTGTATTGAAATACAAGTTATATTTTAACCCTTTCTGGAAACTCCTGCCATTAGTCTGGGCTTAGAGTGCTATACATGTATCCTTTATTGGGGAATTCTCTCTTTCTCCCACTCTGTGTTACATTTTGAACCTATGCATAAGCACCATTCCCTTTGAATATTATATTATTAGGAATATTATACCATTCAATTGATTTAGTGAGCAGAGAAAAAGCCTTAAAGTTTTTTTTTTTTTTTTAAATGTATAGTTTTGCTTATTTTTAAATAACATTGCTCTGATTTTCAGACTTCTAACCAAGCCCCAATGTTTTAGGAGAATACGGTCATATACCTACTCCAGCTTGCTCCTGTTTGTGTAAAGGGTCTTTTCATATGCAAAAGAAGGGGGAGGGGGTGTCTTATTTCTCACTTGCTGTGGGCTTTCCAGCAACCTAAACTGAGAGCTTCTAAGTAACGGCTAGATTACGAGTTTTGCGGTATGAGTGAAAAAGCAGCGTTAAAGGGACACTGAACCCAAATTTTTTCTTTCATGATTTAGATAGAGCATGAAATTTTAAGCAACTTTCTAATGTACTCCTATTATCAATTTTTCTTTGTTCTCTGGCTATCTTTATTTTAAAAGCAGGAATGTAAATCTTAGCAGCCAGCCCATTTTAGGTTCAGCACCATGGATAGCCCTTGCTTATTGGAAGCTGACATTTACCCACCAATAAACAAGCATAACCAAGGTTCTCAACCAAAAATGGGCCGGCTCCTATGCATCACATTCCTGCTTTTTAAATAAAGATAGCAAGAGAACAAAGAAAAATTGATAATAGGAGTAAATTAGAAAGTTGCTTAAAATTGCATGCTCTGTCTGACTTGTGAAAGAAAATATTTGGTTTAGTGTCCCTTTAAGGCTCTTTTTCACTACCGCTGGTATTACGAGTCTTGCAGGTTTAGGGGCACCGCACACTTTTTTGGCCGTAACGCAACGTAATTACCGCAGCTTTCAAAAAGTACTTTTTCAATGGGACTTCCTTTGCGCCAGCATTACGAGTCTGCCTGGAAGGCCAAAAAAGTGAGCGGTACACCCTATACCGCCAAGATCGATACCGTAAACTGAAAGTCAGTAGTTATGAGTTTTACACTACAAAGCTGTAACATAAAACTCAACTAAAGTGCTACAAAGTACACTAACACCAATAAACTACCTATTAACCCCTAAACCGATGCCCTCCTGCATCACAAACACTAAAATAAAATTATTAACACCTAATCTGCTGCTCCGGACATCGCCGCCACTATAATAAACATATTAACCCCTAAACCGCTGCACTTCCGGATCACAAACACTAGTTAAATATTATTAACCCCTAATCTGCCGCCCCTAACATCACTGCCACCTACCTACATTTATTAACCCCTAATCTTCCACCCCCAACGTCGCCGCCACTGTACTAAAGTTATTAAAGGACCAGTCAACACAGTAGATTTGCATAATAAACAAATGCAAGATAGCAAGACAATGCAATAGCACTTAGTCTGAACTTCAAATGAATAGTAGATTTTTTTTCTGACAATTTTAAAAGTGATGTCTTTTTCCACTCCCCCCTGTACCATGTGACAGCCATCAGCCAATCACAATTACATACACATACCATGTGACAGTTATCAGCCATTCACAAATGCATACACACTTATTCTTGCACATGCTCAGTAGGAGCTGGTGACTCAAAAAGTTTAAATATAAAAAGACTTTGCACATTTTGTTAATGGAAGTAAATTGGAAAGTTGTTTAAAATGACATGCTCTATCTGAATAATGAAAGTTTAATTTTGATTGAGTGTCTCTTTAACCCCTAAACCTAACCCTAACACCCACTAACTTTAATGTAATTAAAATAAATCTAAATAAAACCTACCTTTAATAACTAAATAATTCCTATTTAAAACTATATACTTACCTGTAAAATAAACCCTAAGCTAGCTACAATATAACTAATAGTTACATTGTATCTAGCTTAGGTTTTATTTTTATTTCACAGGCAAGTTTGTATTTATTTTAACTAGGTAGAATAGTTAGTAAATAGTTAGTAAATTTACCTGTAAAATAAAACCTAACCTGAGTTACACTAACACCTAAACTTACACTACAATTAAATCAATTACATAAATTAAATACAATTAACTAAATTACAAAAAAACCCCCACTAAATTACACAAAATAAAAAAAGAAATTATCAGATATTTAAACTAATTACACCTAATCTAATAGCCCTATCAAAATAAAAAAAGCCTCCCCAAAATAAAAAAACCCTAGCCTAAACTAAACTACCAATAGCCTTTAAAAGGGCCTTTTGCGGGGCATTGCCCAAAAGAAATCAGCTCTTTTACCTGTAAAAAAAAATACAAACAACCCCCCAACAGTAAAACCCACCACCCACAAAACCAACCCCCCAAATAAAATCCTAACTAAAAAACCTAAGCTCCCCATTGCCCTGAAAAGGGCATTTGGATGGGTATTGCCCTTAAAAGGGCATTTAGCTCTTTTTCCGCCTAAAACCCTAATCTAAAAATAAAACCCACCCAATAAACCCTTAAAAAAGCCTAACACTAACCCCGAAGATCCACTTACAGTTTTTTAAGACCCGACATCCATCCTCAACAAAGCCGGCAGAAGTCCTCAACGAAGTGGCAGAAGTCTTCATCCAGACGGCATCTTCTATCTTCATCCAGACGGCATCTTCTATCTTCATCCAGACGGAGCGGAGCGGGTCCATCTTCAAGCATCCTCTTCAATTGATAGAAATCTATCAGCCAATCAGAATCTAAGGGACGCCGTCTTGGATGACGTCATTTAAAGAGAAACCTCATTCGGAAGAAGACTTCAATTGAAGAGGATGCTCAGCGCCGGATGTCTTGAAGATTAGGGGTTAATAAGTGTAGGTAGGTTGCAGTGACATTGGGGGTGGGAGATTAGGGGTTAATAGCATTATGTAGGTGGTGGCGATGTTGGGGCAGCAGATTAGGGGTTAATAAGTATAATGTAGGTGGCGGCGATGTCGGGGGAAGCAGATTAGGGGTTAATAAATATAATGTAGGTGTCGGCGATGTCGGGGGCGGCAGATTAGGGGCTATTAAGTGTAAGATTAGGGGTGTTTAGACTTGGGGTTCGTGTTAGGGTGTTAGGTGTAAACACAAATTTTGTTTCCCCATAGGAATCAATGGGGCTGCGTTACTGAGCTTTTCGCTGCTTTTTTGCAGGCGTTAGACTTTTTTTCAGCCGGCTCTCCCCATTGATGTCCATGGGGAAATCGTGCACGAGCATGTAAAACCAGCTCACCACAGCTTTCAGCAGCGCTGGTATTGGAGTGCGGTATGGAGCTCAATTTTGCTTTACGCTCACTTCTTACCTGCTAACGCCGGGTTTTTGTAAACCTGTAATACCAGCGCTGTAGGGAAGTGAGCGGTGACAATAACTTGCAAGTTATTACCGAGCAGCTCTTTCCGCAAAACTCGTAATCTCGCCATCAGTTTTTAAACAGTTTTATACTGGATTTTTATATCAGTAGCTGTGCATCTTAATTTTTATAGTAGTGTCTATTACATGCAGTTATATGAAAATTGGTGTATACTGTCCCTTTAATAGTGCCATTGTTTGTTTGTCTTTGTCCATAATTGTGTGCTTTAGATTTATAGCAGAAAATCATTTAAATGCTGACATGATGTTTTTTCTCTCCAGGTTTCTGAGTGATATTACTATAGTGTTGCCATCATTGGTAAAGGCCCCATTGACTTCAGAGTAAGAAATTACAAACTCTAATATATGTGAAAGCAAACATGGAACCAAATAAAAAACAAACAGAAAATGTGCAGTCTGAAACCGATAGCCAATCTGCAGCAGCAGAATGTCATCTTGGAAGACACGCACAAGCACACAGTGCAGGAGGAGCTCCTGGTACTGTGTCATTTCCTTCAGTTACCCCATCTCCAGCATCCAACTCTGAACAAAGACAGCTGAAATTTGGTCCCTCTCAAGAAAATGTTCCAGAGTTTGTAAACCCAAAGACAAGGAAGCCACCCCTCTCTAAATTCATCCTGGGCTCCTCAGAGGACAACTCTTCAGATGATGAGTTTTCATATCCACCTTTTAAAAACACCAGAAAAGGTAGCCTCACCAGCATCAGTTCTCAGGCCTCATCTCTGTGCTCCCTGCCAGAAACAGAATCCTTACCCACGACAATACGGTAAGCACATATGCTAATTATGGTTTTGCTTATCCATAACATGATTGCAACCTGAGAGAATTCCTCATTTGAATAACATCTGTTTGCCTTAGTTTATTCAAATGATCTTGACTTTTCTTTGTCTTGCTCAGCTGCATAAAATGTTCGTAACTTTCTACTGCAACTACTACAAAGTACCCAATATTCACACTGTACACATTTTTTGTACATACTAAATATAAGTTATTGTAGTTAAGATTGAAAGGCAAAATACTTTTTTTTAACATAAATTTTTATAAGTTATATATTTGCTTAAAGGAACAGAAAAGTCCAAATAAAACATTCATTGATTAGATTTTGCTTTGCTGCAAAATTTGCTTTGTTCGTTTGGTATCCTTTGTGGAAGAGTAATTCTAGCTAGTCTTTTAGGAGCTCAGGAGCATATGCGTGTATTATTCTATGGCATCAGTGTTTACAACAATGTATAACACAGCTCAGCCATGTAGCCATGCAAAACAAATAAGTCTAAAGAAGGATACTTTGACAAGCCAAGCTAATGTTTCTGCTAGTACAGCTTATGAAGAATATAATTGATTAAAACAGTTGCTTAAAAGAACATGATACCCAAATGTTTAAACACTTGAAAGTGATGCAGTATAGCTGTAAAAAGCTGACTAGAAAATATCACCTGAACATCTCTATGTAAAAAAAGAAAGCTATTTTATCTCAAAAGTTTCTCAGTAGCCACATCCCATTGTAAAGGACTTCTAAGCAGCAAATCAGTATGTCTGTCAGCGGAAGGAGCGAGGTTTCGTGCACACTCATGTTATTTCCCTATTCAGTGTAAGGAAGTTTACAATGAAATCTCATGAGAGTTAAGTGAAATCTCATGAGATCACAGTAAAAGAGTTCATGACCTCAGCACTTCTAATGCTGATTGGCTGCTGTTGATTTCTTCATTTTTTTTTTTTTTACCTGCAGCTGGGCATAACTTTTTACACAGAACTTACTCTGCTGAGCTGAGGAAATTGTGAGGTAAATCATCTTCTTTTTTTTACATAAAGATGCTCAGGTGATATTTTCCTGTCAGCTTTTTACAGCTATGCTGCATCAGTGCAAATGATTTAGCATATGAGTATTATGTCCATTTAATTAATGTGATAGTCTCTCATGTGCTCTGAGAGGTAAATTCTTTAAAATAACATGCAGCTAACTACACAAATATATTAAACCTCTTTCTCTAAGAATAAGTGCAGCATTTACTTAGCCGAATACTGCACTCTTTAGTGTAAAAATGCAGAAATAACAGCTGTCATGGTGTATCCTCTGCACCCTGAAGTTCCTATTGGAGGCCAGTAAAAAGCACCAGGACATTGGTGCTTTTAAATGGAAGAAGTTTGCAGAGTTCTGATTAAAATAAAACAACAACAAAAAAACAACTTGTTTTTCAATTCTGTTAAATTCTTTTAAAGGGATACTAAACCCAACATTTTTCTTTTATGATTCAGAAAGAGCATGCAATTTTAACCAACTTTCTAATTTACTCCTATTATCAATTTTTCTTTGTTCTCTTGCTATCTTTATTTGAAAAAGAAGGCATCTAAGCTAAGGAGCCAGCCATTTTTTGGTTCAGTACCCTGGACATCATTTATCCACCAATCAGCAAGGACAACCCAGGTTGTGAACCAAAAATGGGCCGGCTTCTAAACTTACATTCTTGCTTTTCAAATAAAGATAGCAAGAGAATGAAGAAAAATTGATAATAGGAGTAAATTAGAAAGTTGCTTAAAATTGCATGCTATATCTGAATCATGAAAGATAAAATTTGGGTTCAGTGTCCCTTTAATTTGGCTGTTATACTGATAGAGGTTAGTAACTACTGGCTTACACAATAGTAAACCAGTTGCTAAATGTATTTTAATCCTACAGGGAGAATAATAAGGAAGATAAGAAGAGTTTTGGTCAAATATATTTTGAACCAATTAATATCATTGTATATTTGGAATGTGGTTAAGAATATAATGCTGTTGTCAGAACTGCAATTGCTTTGTTAAATAATCTTCTATATAAACATAATAAAGTAAAAAAATAAGCTATTGACATAAATGGCATAAAGTCCTAGGGGGCCTAGTTATCAAGCCGTCAACCTCAAATACGCTGGAATTCCGCAGCGTATTTGTGGCGAGGCTGATTCGCCTTAGTTATCAAAGGCTCGAGACCGGCAAAAGTAGAATTTTGTGACGTAAGCTTCGATCCGCCGGACTCAGTCTGAAGCAGATCGATTCTTACGTCACTCCAGATGTTCCGCACACAAGTGCGGCACAATTTCACTACTTTTGCTAGTTATCAAATGACTAGCAGGTACGCTCGGCACTTTTACGGCCCAGCATACCTGGTTTTCAAACCGCCACCCCTGGAGGCGGCGGATCCCATAGGAATCAATGGGAGTCTGACCATAGCGAAAGTACAAGTTCGCTGCTGACAGACATCCCATTGATTTCTATGGGAGCTGTCTACACCTAACACCCTAACATGTACCCCGAGTCTAAACACCACTAATCTGCCCCCCCCTACACCGCCGCAACTAAATAAAGTTATTACCCCCTAAACCGCCGCTCCCGGAAGCCCACCACAAGCTACTCTATACATATTAACCCCTAAACCGCCGCTCCCGGAGCCCACCACAACTGTAATAAATGTATTAACCCCTAAACCGCTGCTCCCTGAACCCGCTGCAACCTATATTAAATGTATTAACCCCTATCCTGCCCCCCCTACACCGTCGCCACCTATAATAAATTTATTAACCCCTAATCTGCCCCCCCTACACCGTCGCCACCTATAATAAATGTATTAACCCCTAATCTGCCCCCCCCTACACCGTCGCCACCTATAATAAATTTATTAACCCCTAATCTGCCCCCCTACACCATCGCCACCTATAATAAATTTATTAACCCCTAATCTGCCCCCCACTACGCCGCCGCCACTGTAATAAAATTATTAACCCCTAAACCTAAGTCTAACACTAACCCTAACGCCCTCCTAACTTAAATATTAATTAAATAAATCTAAATAATATTTTTATTATTAACTAAATTAATCCTATTTAAAACTAAATACTTACCTATAAAATAAACCCTAATATAGCTACAATACAAATAATAATTATATTCTAGCTATCTTAGGATTTATTTTTATTTTACAGGCAACTTTCAATTTATTTTAACTAGGTACAATAGCTATTAAATAGTTATTAACTATTTAATAGTTACCTAGCTAAAATAAACTGAAATTTACCTGTAAAATAAATCCTAACCTAAGTTACAATTACACCTAACACTACACTATACTTTAATAAATTATTCCTATTTAAAACTAAATACTTACCTGTAAAATAAACCCTAATATAGCTACAATATAAAAAATAATTATATTGTAGCTATCTTAGGATTTATATTTATTTTACAGGTAACTTTGTATTTATTTTAGCTAGGTAGAATAGCTATTAAATAGTTATTAACTATTTAATAACTACCTAGCTAAAAGAAATACAAAATTACCTGTAAAATAAATCCTAACCTAAGTTACAATTAAACCTAATACTACACTATCATTAAATTAATTAAATAAACTACCTACAAATAACTACAATTAAATACAATTACATAAACTAACTAAAGTACAAAAAATAAAAAAAGCTAAGTTACAAAAAATAAAAAATACGTTACAAACATTTTAAAAATATTACAACAATTTTAAGCTACTTACACCTAATCTAAGCCCCCTAATAAAATAACAAACCCCCCCAAAATAAAAAAAATGCCCTACCCTATTCTAAATTAAATAAAGTTCAAAGCTCTTTTACCTTACCAGCCCTTAAAAGGGCCATTTGTGGGGGCATGCCCCAAAAAGTTCAGCTCTTTTGCCTGTAAAAGAAAAATACAACCCCCCCAACATTAAAACCCACCACCCACATACCCCTAATCTAACCCAAACCCCCCTTACAAAAACCTAACACTAATCCCCTGAAGATCATCCTACCTTGAGTCGTCTTCACTCAGCCGAGCAGCGATGGAACCGAAGTGGACATCCGGAGCGGAAGAAGTTAATCCTCCAAGCGGCGCTGAAGAAATCTTCCATCCGATGAAGTCATCATCCAGGCGGCGCTGAAGAAATCTTCCATCCGGGCGATGTCATCTTCCAAGAGGCGCTGAAGAGGTCTTCTATCCGGGCGATGTCATCTTCCAAGCCGGGTCTTGAATCTTCCTTCCGCCGACGCTGAACCTCCTTCTTCACCGACGGACTACGACGAATGAAGACTCCTTTAAGGGACGTCATCCGAGATGGAGTCCCCTCAATTCCGATTGGTTGATAGGATTTTATCAGCCAATCGGAATTAAGGTAGGAAAAATCTGATTGGCTGATGGAATCAGCCAATCAGATTGAGCTCGCATTCTATTGGCTGATCGGAACAGCCAATAGAATGCGAGCTCAATCTGATTGGCTGATTCCATCAGCCAATTGATTTTTCCTATCTTAATTCCGATTGGCTGATAGAATCCTATCAGCCAATCGGAATTGAGGGGACGCCATCTTGGATGACGTCCCTTAAAGGAGCCTTCATTCGTCGTAGTCCGTCGGTGAAGAAGGAGGTTCCACGTCGGCGGAAGGAAGATTCAAGACCCGGCTTGGAAGATGACATCGCCCGGATAGAAGACCTCTTCAGCGCCTCTTGGAAGATGACATCGCCCGGATCGAAGACTTCTTCAGCGCCGCTTGGAGGATTAACTTCTTCCGCTCCGGATGTCCACTTCGGTTCCATCGCTGCTCGGCTGAGTGAAGACGACTCAAGGTAGGATGATCTTCAGGGGATTAGTGTTAGGTTTTTGTAAGGGGGGTTTGGGTTAGATTAGGGGTATGTGGGTGGTGGGTTTTAATGTTGGGGGGGGGTTGTATTTTTCTTTTACAGGCAAAAGAGCTGAACTTTTTGGGGCATGCCCCCACAAATGGCCCTTTTAAGGGCTGGTAAGGTAAAAGAGCTTTGAACTTTATTTAATTTAGAATAGGGTAGGGCAATTTTTTATTTTGGGGGGGTTTGTTATTTTATTAGGGGGCTTAGATTAGGTGTAAGTAGCTTAAAATTGTTGTAATATTTTTAAAATGTTTGTAACTTATTTTTTTATTTTTTGTAACTTAGCTTTTTTTATTTTTTGTACTTTAGTTAGTTTATGTAATTGTATTTAATTGTAGTTATTTGTAGGTAGTTTATTTAATTAATTTAATGATAGTGTAGTATTAGGTTTAATTGTAACTTAGGTTAGGATTTATTTTACAGGTAATTTTGTATTTCTTTTAGCTAGGTAGTTATTAAATAGTTAATAACTATTTAATAACTATTCTAACTAGCTAAAATAAATACAAAGTTACCTGTAAAATAAATATAAATCCTAAGATAGCTACAATGTAATTATTATTTATATTGTAGCTATCTTAGGGTTTATTTTACAGGTAAGTATTTAGTTTTAAATAGGAATAATTTATTAAAGTATAGTGTAGTGTTAGGTGTAATTATAACTTAGGTTAGGATTTATTTTACAGGTAAATTTCAGTTTATTTTAGCTAGGTGAGCTATTAAATAGTTAATAACTATTTAATAGCTATTGTACCTAGTTAAAATAAATTGAAAGTTGCCTGTAAAATAAAAATAAATCCTAAAATAGCTAGAATATAATTATTATTTATATTGTAGCTATATTAGGGTTTATTTTAAAGGTAAGTATTTAGTTTTAAATAGGATTAATTTAGTTAATAATAGAAATATTATTTAGATTTATTTAATTAATATTTAAGTTAGGGGGGTGTTAGGGTTAGGGTTAGACTTAGGTTTAGGGGTTAATAATTTTATTACAGTGGCGGCGGCGTAGCATAGTGGGGGGCAGGATAAGGGTTAATAAATTTAATATAGGTGGCGACGGTGTAGGGGGGGCAGATTAGGGGTTAATAAATTTAATATAGGTTGCGGCGGGTTCAGGGAGCGGCGGTTTAGGGGTTAAACTATTTATTTAGTTGCGGCGAGGTGCGGGATCAGCAGGATAGGGGTTAATAACTTTATTATAGAGGGCGACGGTGTAGGGGGGGCAGGATAGGGGTTACTAGGTATAATGTAGGTGGCAGCGGTGTCCGGGAGCGGCGGTTTAGGGGTTAATACATTTATCAGAGTTGCGGCAGGGTCTAGGAGCGGCGGTTTAGGGGTTAATACATTTATAAGACTTGCGGCAGGGTCTAGGAGCGGCGGTTTAGGGGTTAGTAACTTTATTGAGTTGCGGGAGGCTCCGGGGGCGCCGGTATAGGGATAGAACAGTGTAGTTTAGTGTGAGTGCTTAGTGACAGGCTAGCAATAAAGCTGGGAAAAAGCCGAAGAGCAGCGAGATCGGATGAGTGATAACTCTCACAGTCCGCTGCTCATCGCCCCGCGGCTTTTTGACAGCTTTATTTGATAACTTAGGCGAACGTATTCAAGGTCCGCGGCGGCGATGGTAGGCGAGCTTAGGCGGGCGTATTGGGCCGGCGAAGTCAGAAAAGTAGACGGCTTGATAACTACCCCCCTAGTCCTTATATTGGCAATTTGCAATTTTTTTTTAATTTTTACCCTTTTACGGACTACAGTGCAATTTTGCTTTTATCAAATGTTACAAATCAGTTGTCTGGAAGCCACTAAATGCACAGATGCCTCCAGCATTTTCCAGTGCCAAAAATGTGCTCTCCTGTTCCAGCCCTGGATTAAAGGGACATGAAATTATTTCTCTTGTTAAGTGTATCCAGTCCACGGATCATCCATTACTTATGGAATATATTCTCCTTCCCAACAGGAAGCTGCAAGAGTCCACCCACAGCAAAGCTGCTATATAGCTCCTCCCCTAACTGCCATATTCAGTCATTCTCTTGCAAGCCTCAACATAGATAGGAGGTCGTGAGAGTCTGTGGTGCTTTCTACTTAGTTTATTCTTCAATCAAAAGTTTGTTATTTTTAAATGGCACCGGAGTGTGCTGTTTATCTCAGGCAGTATTTGGAAGAAGAATCTGCCTGCGTTTTTCTATGATCTTAGCAGACGTAACTAAGATCCATTTGCTGTTCTCACACATTCTGAGGAGTGAGGTACTTCAGAGGGGGAATGGCGTGCAGGTTTTCCTGCAGATAAGGTATGTGCAGTAAAATATTTTTCTAGGAATGGAATTGACTAAGAAAATACTGCTGATACCGAAGTAATGTAAGTAAAGCCTTAAATGCAGCGATAGCGACTGGTATCAGGCTTATTAATAGAGATACATACTCTTATAAAAATGTGTTTTAAAACGTTTGCTGGCATGTTTAATCGTTTTTTAACGTACATTGGTGATAACACTGTAATGTTGGTATAGCCTTAAATGCAGTAAAAGCGACTGGTATCAGGCTTATTAATAGAGATACATACTCTTGTAAAAATGTGTTTTAAAACGTTTGCTGGCATGTTTAATCGTTTTTTAACATATGTTTGGTGATAAAACTTATTGGGGCCTAAGTTTTTTCCACATGGCTGGCTTAAATTTTGCATAGAAACAGTTAACTGAAGCTTCCCACTGTTGGCTGTGGCAGTTTGTTGTGTCTGTTTTTAAAAACGTCTATGTCGTTTTTTTTTTTTGGATCTGTTTTTTGCATTAAGGGGTTAATCATCCATTTGCAAGTGGGTGCAATGCTCTGTTACCTTATTACATGTACTGTAAAAATTTCGTTTGTTTTACTGCCTTTTTTTCACTGTTTTTCAAATTTTGACAAAATTTGTTTCTCTTAAAGGCACAGTAACGTTTTATATATTTGCTTGTTAACTTGATTTAAAGTGTTTTCCAAGCTTACTAGTCTCATTATTATCCAAATGTACATAAATGTGTGCAAAAAGACTTGCACGACAAAGAAAAAGTCTGCAGGTAACTGGACTAGTGTAATACTGGACCCATTAAAATAAGTTTAGACAAAGAAAAGTGAGAACAATGTAATAATCAAATCACACACACATCCCCATTTATACTAAATAACTTTATTGAAGAAAAAATAGGAGCCCGACTGGACTCATACTCATGCACACACACACACACTGTTAAAACTAGCTGAAACTCAGAGTGATATAATTTCCTATCGAAAAGCACGAAAGTGGATAATTGTAGGTTGCTACCAGGGTATACAAATATGTTTAATAATTCACACCAGGGAATACACCAATGATTTATAGACAGTACAAATATAAATCTCTCCTTTATAACAGTCTTTGCAGGAATCACAACCTCCAGGTAAGGAACAATTGCGGTATTATATGATTGTTGTACAGGAGAATCAATATATAAGAATAACTAACCAACACAAAAATAAATGTGTCTGGTAGCTAGTTCCAAACTGATTAGAGGTTAGCTATAACTATTTTTTGCAAATATTGCAACTGGCGAATTCGGATCTGCTAATATTTTTGTGACAACATTAGATTGGTTATACCGTTAGGCTGATATTCTATGTCCCAGTGGCTATATATGCAAGCACTAGAGTTATTGTATCTGTCCAATAACTAAATAGGATTTTATGTATCTAATCAAATGTTTGCACCGCTGTTAGCGATGGAAATAACGTAGCAGTAAGTATAATGGGTCACTAACAGTAGCTGTCCCTATGAGATATACGATTTTCTGTAGTGCTGCGATATTCAAAATCACCAAGTATATTTAAATTTAGCCGTGTTATAAAGTTCAAGGCCAGTATTCAGATATAACAAATTATACGTTCAGCACCAAATCTCACTCTCACTGAAGCCTGAGATCATATATCATTGGCTCCCTATATTCCTTGGTGCAAACATTAGCCTAATCACACACCCTGCACGAATCCACCGGTGTGAGCTAGCTACTTGAATCAATATATATAGCCCATTAATCTAAGTATCGATATATATAGCCCATTAATTTAAGGCGCCAGCCAGTGGCAATATGACAAATAAGCAAAGGCTAAACTGAAAAAGGTCTCTTCTATAGCGGAGACCTATTTACTTTTAACTGTCTATTTGTGGTCGCAACCGTTAACCAAAAGTGCTATGCTGAGTCAGCAATTAAAAAATGCGGGTTACATAACCCGGTACTGGTGCCCCTGACGCGCGTTTCACATTACGCTTCCTCAGAGGGGTACGCGCCGGCCGGACAAGGCGGGTGATATGAAAATTTAACACCCGCCTCTGTACTCTGATTGGTTCTTCAAAGCTACACTGTGCAGCTTCTCATTGGTTGTAATTCGTACGGGGATGATTGAACTTAGCTAGGCATGTCAATTCAATGAGTTGGCTCATTCAGGTATATATGACAATACTTTGATGAATGTATTCAGGCAAGGGCCAGTATACATTAATAGCGCAGAGAAGGAAATAATATTGAGTGTTTTATTGTTTACAGCATAGGTCTCAAGTTATTCATTCATCCATCAGCAGGACATATTGGGGTTCTAACATGTCTGACATAGAGGAAGCTCTGTGTTCATTATGTTTTAAAGCCATGGTGGAACCCCATCTTAGAATGTGTACCAGATGTACTGATTTCATGTTAAACAATAAAGATCATTTTTTGTCTTTAAAAACATTATCACCAGAGGATTCTGTCGTGGGGGTAGTTATGCCGACTAACTCTCCCCACGTGTCAGACCTTTTGACTCCCGCTTTAGGGACTCACGCTCAAATGGCACCAAGTACATCAAGAGCACCCATAGCGTTTCTTTTACCAGGGGATTCTGTCGAGGGGAAAGTTATGCCGACTAACTCTCCCCACGTGTCAGACCCTTCGACTCCCGCTTCAGGGACTCACGCTCAAATGGCGCCAAGTACATCAAGGGTGCCCATAGCGTTTATTTTACAAGACATGGCAAAGGTGGTGAATAATATTCTGGCAGCAGTATTAGTCAGACTACCTGAAATTAAAGGAAAGCAGTTAGCTCTGGGGGTAGATACAGAGCATACAGACGCTTTAAGAACCATGTATGATACTACCTCACAATATGCTTAGTCTGTGGGTGATTTTTTTTGACTCAGGGAAGATGATTTAACCTGATTCTGATATTTCTACATTTAAAATTTATGCTTGAGAACCTCCACTTGTTGCTCAGGGAGGCTTTGGCTGCTCTGAATGAATGTGTACAATCGCAGGGCCAGAGAAATTGTGTAGACTGGATAAATAATATGCAGTGCCGGTGTGTACTGATGTTTTTCCAATACCTAAAGAGGTTTACTAAATTTTTTTTAATAAGGAATGGGATAGACCAGGTGTGCCGTTCTCTTCCCCTCCTATTTTTTAGAAGAATGTTTTCTAATAGTTACCACCACACGGGACTTCTGGCAGACAGTTCCTAAGGTGGAGAGAAGAGTTTCTACTCTAGCTAAGCGTACCACTACCTCTGACGAGGACAGTTGTGCTTTTTAGATCCAATGGATAAAAAATGTTTATTCAACAGGGTTTTATCCTGCAGCCCCTTGCATACATTGCTTCTGTCACTGCTGCTGCTGCGTTCTGGGTTGAGTCTCTTGATGAGGCTTTACAGTTAAGCGACTCCATTGGATGAATATATTTGACAAGCTTATGCTAGCCAATTCCTTTGTTTTCTGATGCCTTGTTCATTTGACTAGACTAACGGCTAAGAATTCTGTTTTTTACTATACTGGCGCGCAGAGCGCTATGGCTTATATCATGGTCAGCTGTCGTGACTTTAATAAATAAGCTACTTAACTTCCCTTCAAGGGGCAGACCCTATTCGGGCCTGGTTTGAAGGAGATTATTGCTTATATCACTGGAGGAAAAGGTCATGCCCTTCCTCAGGGTAGGTCTAAATCAAGGGCAAAAAAAATAAAAAAATAAAAAATAAATAAATAAATCTAATTTTCGTACCTTTTAAAAACTTCAGGGCAGGTGTGGCATCCTCTTCCTCTAAGGCAAAACAAGAGGGAATTTTTGCTCAGTCCAAGGCGGTCTGGAGACAATCGGACCTGGAACAAAGATAAGCAGGCCAAGGAGCCTGCTGCTGCCTCTAAGGCAGCATGAAGGAACGGACCCCTATCCGGTAACGGATCCTATAGGGGGCAGACTTTCATTCTTCGCCCAGGCGTGGGCAAGAGATGCCCAGGATCCCTAGGCATTGGAATTTATATCCCAGAGATATCTTCTGGATTTCAAAGATTCCCCCCCCAAAAAAGGGGAGATTTCGCCTTTCACAATTATCTGCAAACCAGATAAAGAAGGAGGCATTCTTACATTGTGTACGAGATCCATCCAGTTCCAAGAGAGGAACAGGGACAGAGTTTTTACTCAAATCTGTTTGTGGTTCCCAAGGAGAGGGAACCTTCAGACCTATTTTGGATCTAAAGATCTTAAACAAATTCCTCAGAATTCCGTCATTAAAGATGGAAACTATTCGTACCATCTTAACTATGATCCAGGAGAGTCAATAGAGGACTACAATGGATTTGAAGGATGCTTATCCTCACATTGTGATGTATAAAGATCACCATCGTTTTTCAGGTTTGCCTTTCTAGACAGGCATTACCAGTTTGTAGCTCTTTCCTTTGGGATATCTACAGCCCCAAGAATCTTTATGGAGGTTCTGGGGTCGCTTTGGCGGTCCTTAGACCGCGGGGCATAGAAGTGGCCCCTTATTTAGACGACATCCTGATACAGGCGTCAAACATCCAAATTGCCCAGTCTCATACGGACGTAGTACTGGCATTTCTGAGATCACATGGGTGGAAAGTGAACAAGGAAAGAGTTCTCTATCCCCAATCTCAAGGGTTTCCCTCCTAGGGACTCTGATAGATTCTGTAGAAATGAAAATTTACCTGACGGAGTCCAGGTTGTCAAAGTTTCTAAATTTCTGCCGTGTTTTTTCATCCCATCCGCGCCCTTCGGTGGCTCAGTACATGAATGAAATCGGCTTAATGGTAGCGGCAAGGGACATAGTACCGTTTGCACGTCTACATTTCAGACCGCTGCAACTATGCATGCTCAGTCAGAGGAACGGGGATTACACAGATTTGTCCCCTGTTAAACCTGGACCAAGAGACCAGAGATTCTCTTCTCTGGTGACTATGTCGGGTCCATCTGTCCAAGGGTATGACCTTCCGCAGGTCAGATGGGACAATTGTTACAATAGATGCCAGCCTTTTAGGTTGGGATGCAGTCTGGAACTCCCTGAAGGCTCAGGGATAGTGGACTTAGGAGGAGACCCTCCTTCTAATAAATATTCTGGAACTGGGAGTGATATTCCATGCTCTTCAGACTTGGCCTCAGTTAGCAACTCTGAGGTACATCATACTCAGTCGGACAATATACACGACTGTGGCTTACATCAGCCATCAAGGGGGAACAGAAGTTCCCTAGCGATGTTAGAAGTCTTACAATAATTCACTGGACAGAGACTCACTCTTGTCTATCAGCTATCCATATCCCAGGTGTTGAGAACTGGGAGGTGGATTTTCTAAGTCGTCAGACTTTTCTTCCGGGGGAGTGGGATTTCCTCCGGAGGTCAAGACCAAGCAGGAGAGGGCTTTGGTGTTTTTGACAGCGCCTGCGTAGCCACGCAGGACCTGGTATGCAGATCTGGTGGACATGTCATCCTTTCCATCACGGTCTCTGCTTCTGAGACAGGTCCCTCTACCTCAGGGTCCTTTCAACCATCTAAATAGAATCAATCTGAGATGGACTGCCTGGAGACTGAACGCTTGATGTTATCAAAGCATGGCTTCTCCGAGTCAGTCATTGATACCTTAATACAGACATGAAAGCCTGTCTCTAGGAAAATTGAACATAGATATGGTGTAAATATCTGATTGTTATGAATCCAAGGGTTACTCATGGAGTAAAGTCTGGATTCCCAGGATATTATCTTTTCTGCAAGATGTTTTTGAGAAAAGGGTTGTCAGCTAATTCCTTAAAAGGGGACAGATTTTTACTCTGTCTATTTTTTTGCACAAGCGTCTGGCAGGTATTCTAGACGTTTAGGCATTTGGTCAGGCTTTGGTTAGATCCAAGCCTGTGTTTAAAACTGTTGCTCCGCCATGGAGCTTAAACCTGATTCTTAAGGTTCTTCAAGAAGTTCCGTTTGAACCTTTTTTGTTCCATAGATATCAATCTTTATCTTGGAAAGTTCCTTTTGGGTAGCTAATTCCTCGACTCGTAGAGTCTCCAAGTTATCTGTGTTACAATGTGATTCTCCTTATCTGGTCCTTCGTACGGATAAGGTAGTCCTGCGTGCCAACCTGGTTTTTTTCCTAAGGTGGTATCTAACAAGTACATCACTCAAGAGATAGTTGTTCCATGCTTGTATCCTAATCCTTCCTCAAAGAAGGAACGTCTATTACACAATATTGGACGTGGTTTGTGCTTTAAAATTTTACTTACAAGCTACTACAGTTTTCATCAAACATTCACCTTGTTTGTTGTCTATTCTGGACAGAGGAGAGGTCAAAAGACTTCAGCAGCCTCTCTGTCTTTTTGGTTAAAAAGCATAATTCATTTAGCTTATGAGACTGCTGGACAGCAGCCTCCTGAAGGGATTACAGCTCATTCTACTAGAGCTGTGGTTTTCACTTGGGCCTTTTTTAAATGTGGCTTTTGTTGAACAGATTTACAAGACGGAGTCTTGGTCTGCGCTTCATACTTTTCAAATTTAACAAATTTGTTACCTTGCTTCTTCGGAGGCTATTTTTGGGAGAAAGGGTTTTTTACAGGCAGTGGTAACTTCCGTTTAAGTACCTGCCTTGTCCCTCCCATCATCCGTGTACTTTAGCTTTGGTATTGGTATTCCATAAGTAATGGATGATCCGTGGACTGGATACACTTAACAAGAGAAAACATAATTTATGCTTACCTGATAAATTTATTTCTCTTGTAGTGTATCCAGTCCACGGCCCGCCCTGTCACTTTAAGGCAGGTAATTTTTTCATTTGAACTACAGTCACCACTGCACCCTATGGTTTTTCCTTTCTCTGCATGTTTTCGGTCGAATGACTGAATATGGCAGTTAGGGGAGGAGCTATATAGCAGCTTTGCTGTGGGTGGACTCTTGCAGCTTCCTGTTGGGAAGGAGAATATATTCCATAAGTAATGGATGATCCGTGGACTGGATACACTACAAGAGAAATAAATGTATCAGGTAAGCATAAATTATGTTTTTTCTTTCATTATTCAGATAGAGCATGCAATTTATATTAAAGGGCTATTAACCAGTAATTTACGTTTAATTATGTGTAGTTAAAAAACTTTGCAATATACTTTCATGTCATTGTTTATTTTGTCCCATTATCCTGTAATTTAACTCTAAAAATAGTTGGTTTTCTAAATTCCACTGAGTTTCTTGTAAAGTAATGGAAACGACCATGTTTGAACTTAACTTTTCACCTTATCATACTGTCCTACTGCAAACAAACAATTAGGGACAGATTTAAAACAGGCCATAAAATAGACTAATACAAATAAGATTGTGTGGGATTCCACACAGCCTTGTTTACACAAACTCTACTTTATTGCTCGGTATATAGATCTTTCCCTAATTGTCCTCAGCAGAAGACAGAGATTAACCAAAAAAAACAAGTTCACACATGGCAGTGCCCATTACTTTAAAAAATCTAATGTACTTTATAGAAACTAAACTTTTAAACTTACATCATCAATATTTAAACAACTAATATAATGGTAAAATGATATCTACATGTTATTCTAATGCTAATCTTTGCTTTGAATACATCATTATGCCTAGCTTGTATTTACTGATTAATCCCTTGTGCCATATGGACGTAGGTACTATATCATGCAGTACTTTTCCCATGTACCTACGTCCAACACAGAGGTGCATGTTGCAGTCCCCGCTGTCAGTTTAAACAACAGGAGCTGCGACCAGGGGGCAGAAGGCATCTGAGAAAAAAGGCAATGATGCACAAAACGTGTCCAATATAAAAGCAAAAACATTTATTTGATACAATAATTACCTCTGCAGACATGGAAAAAGCAGTCTGGCGCGTTCGCGCCCTCTAGTGGCACGTATTCATAGACTCAAGTGTTACATACAAAATACATCCTTATATAGGGCAACAAATGCCCTCACATTTGCCAATACTTAATTTTGCAAAGTATACACAATTAAACAATACTGTAAATGCACACAAGATAAAAGAATAAATAATGCTATTTTCCAATTCATATAATAAAGAAAAACTTCTACCATTAAGTTTTAATGTGAGATCTGCTGAGGTTAGTAAAGAGTGGGTAGGGGATGATTTTATCACACAATATATCCAAACACTGCTTGAGAGATCCAGTGTGTGCATTTACAGTATTGTTTATTTCTCCAACATAGGTGTGTCCGGTCCACGGCGTCATCCTTACTTGTGGGATATTCTCTTCCCCAACAGGAAATGGCAAAGAGCCCAGCAAAGCTGGTCACATGATCCCTCCTAGGCTCCGCCTACCCCAGTCATTCTCTTTGCCGTTGTACAGGCAACATCTCCACGGAGATGGCTTAGAGTTTTTTAGTGTTTAACTGTAGTTTTTATTATTCAATCAAGAGTTTGTTATTTTAAAATAGTGCTGGTATGTACTATTTACTCAGAAACAGAAAAGAGATGAAGATTTCTGTTTGTATGAGGAAAATGATTTTAGCACCGTAACTAAAATCCATGGCTGTTCCACACAGGACTGTTGAGAGCAATTAACTTCAGTTGGGGGAACAGTGTGCAGTCTCTTACTGCTTGAGGTATGACACATTCTAACAAGACGATGTAATGCTGGAAGCTGTCATTTTCCCTATGGGATCCGGTAAGCCATGTTTATTAAGATAGTAAATAAGGGCTTCACAAGGGCTTATTAAGACTGTAGACTTTTTCTGGGCTAAATCGATTCATTATTAACACATATTTAGCCTTGAGGAATCATTTATTCTGGGTATTTTGATATGATTATATCGGCAGGCACTGTTTTAGACACCTTATTCTTTAGGGGCTTTCCCTAATCATAGTCAGAGCCTCATTTTCGCGCCGGTATGGCGCACTTGTTTTTGAGGACAGCATGGCATGCAGCTGCATGTGTGTGGAGCTCTGATACATAGAAAAGTCTTTCTGAAGGCATCATTTGGTATCGTATTCCCCTTTGGGCTTGGTTGGGTCTCAGCAAAGCAGATTCCAGGGACTGTAAAGGGGTTAAATATAAAAACGGCTCCGGTTCCGTTATTTTAAGGGTTAAAGCTTCCAAATTTGGTGTGCAATACTTTTAAGGCTTTAAGACACTGTGGTGAAATTTTGGTGAATTTTGAACAATTCCTTCATACTTTTTCGCAATTGCAGTAATAAAGTGTGTTTAGTTTAAAATTTAAAGTGACAGTAACGGTTTTATTTTAAAACGTTTTTTGTGCTTTGTTATCAAGTTTATGCCTGTTTAACATGTCTGAACTACCAGATAGATTGTGTTCTGACTGTGGGGAAACCAAGGTTCCTTCTCATTTAACTATATGTATTTTATGTCATAAAAAAATTTAGTAAAAATGATGCCCAAGATGATTCCTCAAGTGAGGGGAGTAAGCATGGTACTGCATCATCCCCTCCTTCGTCTACACCAGTCTTGCCCATACAGGAGGCCCCTAGTACATCTAGTGCGCCAATACTCCTTACTATGCAACATTTAACGGCTGTAATGGATAATTCTATCAAAAACATTTTAGCCAATATGCCCACTTATCAGCGAAAGCGCGACTGCTCTGTTTTAGTAAATTCTGTAGAGCATGAGAACGCTGATGATATGGTTTCTGAAGGGCCCCTACACCAGTCTGAGGGGGCCAGGGAGGTTTTGTCTGAGGGAGAAATTTCAGATTCAGGAAACATTTCTCAACAAGCTGAACCTGATGTGATTACTTTTAAATTTAAGTTGGAACATCTCCGCGCTCTGCTTAAGGAGGTGTTATCCAATTTGGATGATTGTGATTATCTGGTCATTCCAGAACCACTATGTAAAATGGAAAAGTTCTTAGAGGCCCCGGGGCCCCCCGAAGCTTTTCCTATATCCAAGCGGGTGGCGTACATTGTTAGTAAAGAATGGGACAGGCCCGGTATACCTTTAGTACCTCCCCCCATATTTAAAAAATTGTTTTCCTATAGTCGACCCCAGAAAGGACTGATGGCAGACAGTCCCCAAGGTCGAGGGGGCGGTTTCTACTCTACACAAGCGCGCCACTATACCCATAGAAGATAGTTGTGCTTTCCAAGAGATGCGTCTTCCAAGAACAAATTGCTTGACATTCCTTTCAAGGGGAAAACACTCTTTGGCCCTGACTTGAAAGAGATTATCTCTGATATCACTGGGGGCAAGGGCCACGCCCTTCCTCAGGATAGGTCTTTTCAAGACCAAAAATAAACCTAAGTTTCGTCCCTTTCGCAGAAACGGATCAGCCCCAAGGGCTACGTCCTCTAAGCAGGAAGGTAATACTTCTCAAGCCAATCCAGCCTGGAGACCTATGCAAGGCTGGAACAAAGGAAAGCAGGCCAGGAAACCTGCCACTGCTACCAAGACAGCATGAAATGCGGGCCCCCGATCCGGGACCGGATCTGGTGGGGGGCAGACTCTCTCTCTTCGCTCAGGCTTGGGCAAGAGATGTTCTGGATCCTTGGGCGCTAGAAATAGTCTCCCAAGGTTATTCTCTGGAGTTCAAGGGGCTTCCTCCAAGGGGGAGGTTCCACAGGTCTCAGTTGTCTTCAGACCACATAAGAAGACAGGCATTCTTACATTGGGTAGAAGACCTGCTAAAAATGGGAGTGATTCATCCTGTTCCATTAGGAGAACAAGGGATGGGGTTCTACTCCAATCTGTTCATAGTTCCCAAAAAAGAGGGAACGTTCAGACCAATCTTAGATCTCAAGATCTTGAACAAGTTTCTCAAGGTTCCATCGTTCAAGATGGAAACCATTCGAACACTTCTTCCTTCCATCCAGGAAGGTCAATTCATGACCAAGGTGGATTTCAAGGATGCGTATCTACATATTCCTATCCACAAGGAACATCATCGGTTCCTAAGGTTTGCATTCCTGGACAAGCATTTCCAGTTCGTGGCGTTTTCTTTCGGATTAGCCACTGCTCCTAGGATTTTCTCATAGGTACTAGGGTCCCTTCTGGCGGTGCTAAGACCAAGGGGCATTGCTGTAGTACCTTACTTGGACGACATTCTGATTCGAGCGTCGTCCCTTCCTCAAGTAAAGGCTCACACGGACATTGTCCTGGCCTTTCTCCGATCTCACGGATGGAAAGTGAACGTGGAAAAGAGTTCTCTATCTCCGTCAACGAGGGTTCCCTTCTTGGGAACTATAATAGACTCCTTAGAAATGAGGATTTTTCTGACAGAAGCCAGAAAAACAAAACTTCTAGACTCTTGTCGGATACTTCATTCCGTTCCTCTTCCTTCCATAGCGCAGTGCATGGAAGTGATAGGTTTGATGGTAGCGGCAATGGACATAGTTCCTTTTGTGCGCATTCATCTAAGACCATTACAACTGTTCATGCTCAGTCAGTGGAATGGGGACTATTCAGACTTGTCTCCGAAGATACAAGTAAATCAGAGGACCAGGGACTCATTCCGTTGGTGGCTGTCCCTGGACAACCTGTCACAAGGGATGACCTTCCGCAGACCAGAGTGGGTCATTGTCACGACCGACGCCAGTCTGATGGGCTGGGGCGCGGTCTGGGGATCCCTGAAAGCTCAGGGTCTTTGGTCTCGGGTAGAATCTCTTCTACCGATAACTATTCTAGAACTGAGAGCGATATTCAATGCTCTCAAAGCTTGGCCTCAGCTAGCGAGGGCCAAGTTCATACCTCAACCATCAGGGGGGAACAAGGAGTTCCCTAGCGATGGAAGAAGTGACCAAAATCATTCTATGGGCGGAGTCTCACTCCTGCCACCTGTCTGCTATCCACATCCCAGGAGTGGAAAATTGGGAAGCGGATTTTCTGAGTCGTCAGACATTGCATCCGGGGGAGTGGGAACTCCATCCGGAAATCTTTGCCCAAGTCACTCAACCGTGGGGCATTCCAGACATGGATCTGATGGCCTCTCGTCAGAACTTCAGAGTTCCTTACTACGGGTACAGATCCAGGGATCCCAAGGCGGCTCTAGTGGATGCACTAGTAGCACCTTGGACCTTCAAACTAGCTTATGTGTTCCCGCCGTTTCCTCTCATCCCCAGGCTGGTAGAGAGGGCGTCGGTGATTTTGATAGCTCCTGCGTGGCCACGCAGGACTTGGTATGCAGATCTGGTGAATATGTCATCGGCTCCACCATGGAAGCTACCTTTGAGACGAGACCTTCTTGTTATAGGTCCGTTCGACCCACTCCAGCTGACTGCTTGGAGATTGAACGCTTGATCTTATCAAAGCGAGGGTTCTCAGATTCTGTTATTAATACTCTTGTTCAGGCCTGAAAGCCTGTAACCAGAAAAATTACCACATAATTTGGTATATCTGTTGGTGTGAATCTGCAGGATTCCCTTGGGACAAGGTTAAGATTCCTAAGAGTCTATCCTTCCTTCGAGAAGGATTGGAAAAAGGATTATCTGCAAGTTCCTTGATGGGACAGATTTCTGCCTTGTCTGTGTTACTTCACAAAAAGCTGGCAGCTGTGCCAGATGTTCTAGCCTTTGTTCAGGCTCTGGTTAGAATCAAGCCTGTTTACAAAATTTTGACTCCTCCTTGGAGTCTCAACCTAGTTCTTTCAGTTCTTCAGGGGGTTCCGTTTGAACCCTTACATTCCGTTGATATTAAGTTATTATCTTGGAAAGTTTTGTTTTTGGTTGCAATTTCTTCTGCTAGAAGAGTTTCAGAATTATCTGCTCTGCAGTGTTCTTCTCCTTATCTGGTGTTCCATGCAGATAAGGTGGTTTTGCGTACTAAACCTGGGTTTCTTCCAAAAGTTGTTTCTAACAAAAACATTAACCAGGAGATAGTTGTGCCTTCTGTGTGTCCTAATCCAGTTTCAAAGAAGGAACGTTTGTTGCACAACTTGGATGTAGTTCGTGCTCTCAAATTTTACTTAGCAGCTACTAAGGATTTCAGACAAACTTCGTCTTTGTTTGTTGTTTATTCTGGTAAACGGAGAGGTCAAAAAAGCAACTTCTATCTCTCTCTCCTTCTGGATTAAAAGCATTATCCGATTGGCTTATGAGACTGCCGGACGGCAGCCTCCTGAAAGAATCACAGCTCACTCCACTAGGGCTGTGGCTTCCACATGGGCCTTCAAGAACGAGGCTTCTGTTGATCAGATATGTAAGGCAGCGACTTGGTCTTCACTGCACACTTTTTCTAAATTTTACAAATTTGATACTTTTGCTTCTTCTGAGGCTATTTTTTGGGAGAAAGGTTTTGCAAGCCGTGGTGCCTTCCATTTAGGTGACCTGATTTGCTCCCTCCCTTCATCCGTGTCCTAAAGCTTTGGTATTGGTTCCCACAAGTAAGGATGACGCCGTGGACCGGACACACCTATGTTGGAGAAAACAGAATTTATGTTTACCTGATAAATTACTTTCTCCAACGGTGTGTCCGGTCCACGGCCCGCCCTGGTTTTTTTAATCAGGTCTGATAATTTATTTTCTTTAACTACAGTCACCACGGTAACATATGGTTTCTCCTATGCAAATATTCCTCCTTAACGTCGGTCGAATGACTGGGGTAGGCGGAGCCTAGGAGGGATCATGTGACCAGCTTTGCTGGGCTCTTTGCCATTTCCTGTTGGGGAAGAGAATATCCCACAAGTAAGGATGACGCCGTGGACCGGACACACCGTTGGAGAAAGTAATTTATCAGGTAAACATAAATTCTGTTTTGTGTATACTTTGCAAAATTAAGTATTGGCAAATGTGAGGGCATTCGTTGGAGAGACAGATGGATCACTGTAGGCTCTGGAAGAATTAGAACAGTAGACCAGAAGCATTGCCCACAACCTCTGCCATTGCAAAACTCCTATGCTGCTCTTGCCGAACACACTTGTGATGAGGAGATTGCTGTTTCTGAGCCCTGTGAAGCTGTAACAGGTAATTTAAATCTATTGGTACCTGATTCTCCAGGTAACATAACACAGGAAAGAACTGCAGATGTGTTTTTGAGGAAAAGACTGTTAGTGGGTGACTCTATTTTGAGGAATGTGTATTTAGGTGAAAGTAAAGGAGAAGCAAGGGAGGTTAGATGTCTTCCAGGAGCTACTGCTCACAGGGATAAGAATCGTATTTTGAGAATTGTTAAGGCAACAGGAAAGGGAAGTGAGTTAGATGTGATTGTTCATTTAGGAACAAATGATCTGGCTAGTAATCATGTTGCTGCTGTTCAGAAAGAGTTTTGTGACCTAGGTAATCATTTAGAGACTGTGGCATCAACTCTATCATTTTCTGCTATTTTACCTGTGTATGGCCAGGAAGCAGGAAAGATGGAGCGGATAACAACATTTATTTCTTGGTTAGATAAGTGGTGCAGGGAACGAGGATTTGGTTTTATTGGCCATTATAGCTCTGTTTGGAAAGATACTAGGTTATTTAGGAGAGATGGCTTGCATTTGGATGCTAAAAGGAACAGAGTATCTGGGAGAGGAGTTCAAATACTTTATTAGAAATCATTTAAACTAATAAAGGGGGGTAGCATTAATATATCCACCTGCCCCCCACAGCATGCCAAAACTGTTAGTCCAAGTAACAATTCTAGAAATTCTAGTAGAAAAATTCTTCGTGCCATGAGCACAAATGCTCGCAGCTTAGGAAATAAATTACCTGAACTCATTTCAATAATAACTAGGGACAACTTGGATTTAGTAGCTATAACAGAAACATGGTACAATTATTTGCATGACTGGGACATAGTCATACCTGGATACAGGTTATTTAAAAAGAACAGAGTAGGAAAGAAAGGTGGAGGAGTTACTTTGTATGTAAATGAAAATATAAAGGTTACTGAAATTGTAGGAACAAATGATGAGGTGGAAAGTATTTGGGTGACTTTGGAAATTGGAGATAAAAATGTTTTTAGAATAGGGGTTGTATATAGGCCTCCATTGCAGGATGAAAAACTGGACAATCTGTTATTAGAAGAAATAACCAAAATGACCATGAAGGGTAAGGTTATAGTACTGGGGGACTTTAATTTGCCAGATATAGACTGGAAAATTCCTTCTGCTAGATCGGCTAGAAGCAGGTATATTCTTGAATCTCTGCTAGGGGAATCACTTGAGCAATTAGTCAAGGAACCAACTCGTAAGGAAGCTATATTAGATCTAATACTTACAAACAGTGATACAGTTTCAGATGTGTCTGTAGGTGAGAACTTAGGATCCAGTGATCATCAATCTGTTTGGTTTAGTATTCATGTGCAGGAACTGTCCACCCAGACTAAAACAAAAGTTTTAGACTTTAGGACGGCAGATTTTTCATTAATGGGAGAATACCTAAAAAACTATTTAAAGGGGAAAACTCTTATTACAGGGGTTCAAGAACAGTGGGAATTTTTGAAAGGTGCCATTTTAGATGCAACCGCACACTGTATTAGACATGTCTGTAAAAGTAAAAGAAAGCGGAAACCAATTTGGTTTTCCAAAGAAGTAGCACATGCTGTAAAGACAAAAAAGATAGCTTATAAAAATTACAGACACACACAAGCAGATGATGATATGAAAATATGGAGACTCCAACAAAAAAAGACTAAGCAGTTAATTAGGAAGGTTAAAGCTCATTCAGAAGAGAAGATAGCACAGTCAGTAAAACATGGGGACAAAACATTCTTTAGATATATTAGTGAAAGAAGAAAAAATAAGGTAGGAATAGTAAAATTGAAATCAGTTGATGGTAGAATAATAGAAGGAGATAAGCAGATTGCAGACTGTCTCAATGATTACTTCTGTTTTGTTTTCACAAAAGATTGTGAAGATACAATGTCTACATTAAGGGATGCTACGAAAAATAGAAACAAGCTTAACAGTAATCTTTTTACAGAGGATGAGGTTTTGTTAGCATTATCAAAAATAAATGTTACAAAGGCAGTGGGTCCTGATAATATTCATCCAAGGGTTTTAAAAGAACTTCGATCAGTGCTAACTGTCACATTAACTGATCTGTTTAATCAGTCACTATTAACAGGAGCTGTCCCAGATGATTGGAGAATAGCAAATGTAATACCTCTTCATAAAAAGGGCAGTAGAGAAGAATCTGGCAACTACAGGCCAGTTAGTTTAACTTCAGTAGTAGGGAAATTAATGGAAAGCCTCTTAAAAGAAAGAATTATGACTTACATAAAGACAAACAATTTAGAGGACCAAAATCAGCATGGTTTTACTTCAGGGAGATCATGTCAGACTAATCTAATTGACTTCTTTGATTATGTAACAAAAGTATTAGACAAGGGTGGAGCAGTTGATGTAGCATATCTAGATTTCAGCAAAGCATTTGACACCATCCCACACAATAAACTTATTCACAAACTATATCTCCTTGGTCTAGATTAAAAAATTGTGAACTGGGTGTAATGCTGGCTTAAGGACAGAAAACAAAGTGTCTTAGTAAATGGAGTTCATTCAGCAGAGGGGGCTGTTACTAATGGTGTTCCTCAGGAGTCAGTTCTGGGGCCTGTTTTGTTTAAAATTTATCTGCGATATCAGCAAAGGGCTACAGGTGAAAGTATGTCTCTTTGCAGATGATACAAAAATTTGCAACAGAGTGGATGTTCCAGGAGGGGTAGACAAAATGAGAAGTGATATATAACAATTGGAGGATTGGACAAACGACTGGGATCTAAAGTTTAACACAGCAAAGTGTAAAATAATGCATTTAGGGAAGAAAAATCCAAATGTTAATTACAGACTCAATGACACTTTACTGACTGTTACAGATGAGGAAAAAAAAAAATAAATAAAAAAAGAGAGAGAGAGAGATGCACTCAGCTGAGACAGAACAAAAGCTGGAAAAACTTCCGTGCCTGTTCATTTTATTATAGTGTGCCACTCAGGGTGCATACTCTTTTAGCACACTATGCCCCTTCACAGAGAAAAAATATCCTGTAGCATATCAGTCTGACCCTGCCCAATGACAGTCCAGCGCCGAAATACCAGGCAATTCTTCTCTGAACAAGAGAAACAACAACCCCAGACGATCGTTTCGGCCTTCTGTGGGCCTCGTCAGTGAGGTGCAGTCGCATCTCTCTAAGGGCATGTGTGCAAGGAGTCCACGTCTGGTTTCCCCTTTTACTCTTAGGGAGACCCAAGAGCAATTTGCATAAATAAAAAGAGAGAGAGAGATGCACTCAGCTGAGACAGAACAAAAGCTGGAAAAAACTTCCGTGCCTGTTCATTTTATTATAGTGTGCCACTCAGGGTGCATACTCTTTTAGCACACTATGCCCCTTCACAGAGAAAAAATATCCTGTAGCATATCAGTCTGACCCTGCCCAATGACAGTCCAGCGCCGAAATACCAGGCAATTCTTCTCTGAACAAGAGAAACAACAACCCCAGACGATCGTTTCGGCCTTCTGTGGGCCTCGTCAGTGAGGTGCAGTCGCATCTCTCTAAGGGCATGTGTGCAAGGAGTCCACGTCTGGTTTCCCCTTTTACTCTTAGGGAGACCCAAGAGCAATTTGCATAAATAAAAAGAGAGAGAGAGATGCACTCAGCTGAGACAGAACAAAAGCTGGAAAAACTTCCGTGCCTGTTCATTTTATTATAGTGTGCCACTCAGGGTGCATACTCTTTTAGCACACTATGCCCCTTCACAGAGAAAAAATATCCTGTAGCATATCAGTCTGACCCTGCCCAATGACAGTCCAGCGCCGAAATACCAGGCAATTCTTCTCTGAACAAGAGAAACAACAACCCCAGACGATCGTTTCGGCCTTCTGTGGGCCTCGTCAGTGAGGTGCAGTCGCATCTCTCTAAGGGCATGTGTGCAAGGAGTCCACGTCTGGTTTCCCCTTTTACTCTTAGGGAGACCCAAGAGCAATTTGCATAAATAAAAAGAGAGAGAGAGAGAGATGCACTCAGCTGAGACAGAACAAAAGCTGGAAAAACTTCCGTGCCTGTTCATTTTATTATAGTGTGCCACTCAGGGTGCATACTCTTTTAGCACACTATGCCCCTTCACAGAGAAAAAATATCCTGTAGCATATCAGTCTGACCCTGCCCAATGACAGTCCAGCGCCGAAATACCAGGCAATTCTTCTCTGAACAAGAGAAACAACAACCCCAGACGATCGTTTCGGCCTTCTGTGGGCCTCGTCAGTGAGGTGCAGTCGCATCTCTCTAAGGGCATGTGTGCAAGGAGTCCACGTCTGGTTTCCCCTTTTACTCTTAGGGAGACCCAAGAGCAATTTGCATAAATAAAAAGAGAGAGAGAGATGCACTCAGCTGAGACAGAACAAAAGCTGGAAAAACTTCCGTGCCTGTTCATTTTATTATAGTGTGCCACTCAGGGTGCATACTCTTTTAGCACACTATGCCCCTTCACAGAGAAAAAATATCCTGTAGCATATCAGTCTGACCCTGCCCAATGACAGTCCAGCGCCGAAATACCAGGCAATTCTTCTCTGAACAAGAGAAACAACAACCCCAGACGATCGTTTCGGCCTTCTGTGGGCCTCGTCAGTGAGGTGCAGTCGCATCTCTCTAAGGGCATGTGTGCAAGGAGTCCACGTCTGGTTTCCCCTTTTACTCTTAGGGAGACCCAAGAGCAATTTGCATAAATAAAAAGAGAGAGAGAGAGAGATGCACTCAGCTGAGACAGAACAAAAGCTGGAAAAACTTCCGTGCCTGTTCATTTTATTATAGTGTGCCACTCAGGGTGCATACTCTTTTAGCACACTATGCCCCTTCACAGAGAAAAAATATCCTGTAGCATATCAGTCTGACCCTGCCCAATGACAGTCCAGCGCCGAAATATCAGGTAATTCTTCTCTGAACAAGAGAAACAACAACCCCAGACGATCGTTTCGGCCTTCTGTGGGCCTCGTCAGTGAGGTGCAGTCGCATCTCTCTAAGGGCATGTGTGCAAGGAGTCCACGTCTGGTTTCCCCTTTTACTCTTAGGGAGACCCAAGAGCAATTTGCATAAATAAAAAGAGAGAGAGAGATGCACTCAGCTGAGACAGAACAAAAGCTGGAAAAACTTCCGTGCCTGTTCATTTTATTATAGTGTGCCACTCAGGGTGCATACTCTTTTAGCACACTATGCCCCTTCACAGAGAAAAAATATCCTGTAGCATATCAGTCTGACCCTGCCCAATGACAGTCCAGCGCCGAAATACCAGGCAATTCTTCTCTGAACAAGAGAAACAACAACCCCAGACGATCGTTTCGGCCTTCTGTGGGCCTTGTCAGTGAGGTGCAGTCGCATCTCTCTAAGGGCATGTGTGCAAGGAGTCCACGTCTGGTTTCCCCTTTTACTCTTAGGGAGACCCAAGAGCAATTTGCATAAATAAAAAGAGAGAGATAGATGCACTCAGCTGAGACAGAACAAAAGCTGGAAAAACTTCCGTGCCTGTTAATTTTATTATAGTGTGCCACTCAGGGTGCATACTCTTTTAGCACACTATGCCCCTTCACAGAGAAAAAATATCCTGTAGCATATCAGTCTGACCCTGCCCAATGACAGTCCAGCGCCGAAATACCAGGTAATTCTTCTCTGATCAAGAGAAACAACAACCCCAGACGATCGTTTCGGCCTTCTGTGGGCCTCGTCAGTGAGGTGCAGTCGCATCTCTCTAAGGGCATGTGTGCAAGGAGTCCACGTCTGGTTTCCCCTTTTACTCTTAGGGAGACCCAAGAGCAATTTGCATAAATAAAAAGAGAGAGAGAGATGCACTCAGCTGAGACAGAACAAAAGCTGGATAAACTTCCGTGCCTGTTCATTTTATTATAGTGTGCCACTCAGGGTGCATACTCTTTTAGCACACTATGCCCCTTCACAGAGAAAAAATATCCTGTAGCATATCAGTCTGACCCTGCCCAATGACAGTCCAGCGCCGAAATACCAGGCAATTCTTCTCTGAACAAGAGAAACAACAACCCCAGGCGATCGTTTCGGCCTTCTGTGGGCCTCGTCAGTGAGGTGCAGTCGCATCTCTCTAAGGGCATGTGTGCAAAGAGTCCACGTCTGGTTTCCCCTTTTACTCTTAGGGAGACCCAAGAGCAATTTGCATAAATAAAAAGAGAGAGATGCACTCAGCTGAGACAGAACAAAAGCTGGAAAAACTTCCGTGCCTGTTCATTTTATTATAGTGTGCCACTCAGGGTGCATACTCTTTTAGCACACTATGCCCCTTCACAGAGAAAAAATATCCTGTAGCATATCAGTCTGACCCTGCCCAATGACAGTTCAGCGCCGAAATACCAGGCAATTCTTCTCTGAACAAGAGAAACAACAACCCCAGACAATCGTTTCGGCCTTCTGTGGGCCTCGTCAGTGAGGTGCAGTCGCATCTCTCTAAGGGCATGTGTGCAAGGAGTCCACATCTGGTTTCCCCTTTTACTCTTAGGGAGACCCAAGAGCAATTTGCATAAATAAAAAGAGAGAGAGAGATGCACTCAGCTGAGACAGAACAAAAGCTGGAAAAACTTCCGTGCCTGTTCATTTTATTATAGTGTGCCACTCAGGGTGCATACTCTTTTAGCACACTATGCCCCTTCACAGAGAAAAAATATCCTGTAGCATATCAGTCTGACCCTGCCCAATTACAGTCCAGCGCCGAAATACCAGGCAATTCTTCTCTGAACAAGAGAAACAACAACCCCAGACGATCGTTTCAGCCTTCTGTGGGCCTCGTCAGTGAGGTGCAGTCGCATCTCTCTAAGGGCATGTGTGCAAGGAGTCCACGTCTGGTTTCCCCTTTTACTCTTAGGGAGACCCAAGAGCAATTTGCATAAATAAAAAGAAGAGAGAGAGATGCACTCAGCTGAGACAGAACAAAAGCTGGAAAAACTTCCGTGCCTGTTCATTTTATTATAGTGTGCCACTCAGGGTGCATACTCTTTTAGCACACTATGCCCCTTCACAGAGAAAAAATATCCTGTAGCATATCAGTCTGACCCTGCCCAATGACAGTCCAGCGCCGAAATACCAGGCAATTATTCTCTGAACAAGAGAAACAACAACCCCAGACGATCGACGAGGGTGCTAAAAGAGTATGCACCCTGAGTGGCACCCAAAAATGAACAGGCACGGAAGTTTTTCCAGCTTTTTTTTTTTATAATAACTTTTTTATTGAGGTTTTATATTACATACAACAAAAAAATGAGCATACATCGCCTCATAATGCTAACAGTTAACATATCAAAATATACAGAACAATAACATTTGCAGGTCAATGCAATTATATAGTAAGAGCGAGGCTAACCAAACCTCTATTTTATATTTTTTCATCTTAATATACCAGACTAATTAGCAGGCCACTCATGGGCCATGTCAGTTGAGATCAATAAATCAATATGGTAGTCTGAAGAATAGCCACTTTTGGGCTATGTAATAGTTGGGGGAGGAGCAGGGGAAAAAACAGCGGGTAAGCACCGCTCAGAGTATGGAAGAAGGGGAGATAAAAGGGTGGGGGGGAAGGGAGGGCGGAGATATTCAGAATGAGTCTGCTGTATGTTGTGGAGATCAGATATATAGTGCCTATGTCCTTACAAAAAGCCAAGACATAGTATGCTACAGTAGATGATATATAAACATATAAATATACTTTGCAATAAGGAATAGCTCTAGGTACTTTATGGCATAAGTTGAACTGTTTTCAACGTATTGACTAGGGGTGACTCCTGACCAAGTTATGCGAGAGGGGGAATACTAGGGGGTATGGGAAATATATAGGACTTCTGAATGAGCTCCTCTCCAGGGGAAGTGCCAGCTTTAAGCGATGTGGGGAAAAGGAATATGGGTATGACCCGCAGGTAACAAGTACCTGCGGGAAAGGAAAGAGAGGAGCTCAACAGGAACAGAGAGTTTCTACACAAGGGATATGTCCTTATTAGCATAGAACAGATACGAATTATGTAAAGAAGATTCCCCTGCATAGGGGGAAATGGAAAGATCTCTAAGGGGATATTTCTATAGATGTACAGTCTGGTTTAAGATATGTGGTCACTCTATACTATATAGCTATGGACTTGATAATTCAACCCTAAAACTAATATGCCATCAGAGCGCCAAAAATGTAGTCATTAACAGTAAATAAATGGTTATATATTACTTGAGCCACAGTGCTATAAAAGTTTGCGTGAGAAAGCTGTCAATAATCTAACATAAAAATAGTTGGTGCATAGCAGTGGTAGTGACTATAACAAATATAGACAGAGTGACTATTGTGGGTGGAGGCAAAATGGATATAAGGTAAACCTCTGTAGACCAGACCTAAAAAAGGCTATCACTTATATAGAGAATATATACCAGTGTCTAAATGATATATTACCCAGCATGTACACTTATCTTGAGAGAAGCAGAAACTGTGACATGAAGTAGCAACGTTGCAGCAAAAACACTGTGTCACATATGATGCAAACGCATTAGTGCATGCATTAACTATATAGGTAAAATGTAGTATTTGCAGTTAGGGCATATAAAGGAATATGTTTAAACTGAAGCTGGGTAGCACATAGTCACTGGGTCAATAATTATCTCACTGGAGAGGTTAAATATATCATAGGGTAGGATTGAAATTCTACTATCCCTTCAGCCTGAGCTGAGCCCAATTACTTATAAATATGTAATAGCAGAGGCTTGTCTATCCAATGAAACACTGTCTCCAGTAACCACCCTTAAGGCAGGTGCAAAATCTCAGACTGTGAGCAAAATATTGTAATTCAAAGATTTAGTATTCTTTACACACAAATAGCAAGGGATTTGCATGCATTTAACTTTTCAGGAGTCAGTTAGGGTCCTATGCTTAGAAGGTTGTGTGTGCTTTCTTAGTGATACTCACATCTTAGGTGCATGTAAAACTATATATCATGAGAGGCTATACTGCAATTAAAATATAGACAGTCCCACTAATGCTAAGTAACCTCCTTACACACATATCAATATATAAATATAATATAATCATATATATGAGCATGTTGTTTTTGCTTCAGCTTAGAGTGACTATGAACCTTTATATAGTCAAGCTAAATTATTAAGCACGTGGTCATTTGGAGACTAAGATACGTATGCAAAATATATCACCTATATAATCTAACTTACATATTTCCCGGCTGGGGTAGTTAGGCTCATAACAATTGGACCATGGAACCAAATTGGTCAACACAGTGAAATCTAGGGTAGCAAGCAACTTATTGTGGTCAACTAGAGGATAACACATTTATGTAACAAAATTGGAGTACTGACCACTAAATAATATAAGATAAGATAAGGCCAGTGTGGGCAATCTGAATTATAAGCTTGCAATGTTATATGAACACAGGTTTCAAGACAATAGTGAATGATAGATCAAACAACATTACATTCGTACGTTTGAGCAGGCAAGCTTAAACAAAGATATAACTATAACATAGCAGGACATGCATAGTGAATTGGGGAGTGTAAATCCAGCTTCTAAGGGCACAGATGTGTAATAAAAGGAGATATCCAATTTTTAGAGTTACCAAGAAAAAATAGTCAACAGCAAAGTAAGATATCAGAACGTTCCACTAAACCTAGTTCAGTCAGTGAGGAGTAAATTATTTATATGTCCAATAGGGCTGCTGACAAATTAAGTATATATACCGTTCTGCAAGGGGTTGACCGGAATGTGATCTTTAGCAAACACCACTTCTACAGAGGCCATCCATCTCGGTAAGAATATGAGAGGGGACTCTGCGGTGTGAATACTGATCAAGCGCGCTGATGAGAAGGATAGCACACGAGCCTGACAGCTGCTCAGAGGGGTCAGCGTTGCTAGGGAGAGGGTTAACGAAGTAGCCTGATCTCCGTTGAGCTGGAATGAGGTGATTGATGTAGGAGCCAAATCGCGTTTCAGAACCACCTTGCGCAGCTTTTCTCCGCTCAGCTCCCGGTTCAGCTGAGAGCTGCACTGGATCAATGGGCTTTGTGAGATCGGCAAGGTACAGATCATGTGACTCCATATCGTGAGTGTCCCCATTTACCAGTGTCATCCTTTTTCTCAATTGCCAAGTAGCAGCGGGGTATATACTTGTAGGTGATAGTGTCCCCCCATTTAACTCAGAAACCTTTGGCAATAATGATGCCTGTTGTGTACGTGCGGTGCGGCAGTACTGCTCTGATAGAATCTCCCATACCTTATGATCGGCCGCATGATTGTTCACCTCCACACCTCTGGCTTCTGCTGCTCTCAGTGTTCTCAGCTGAGGAGGTGTTCGTTCGCCGCATGGGCTGCCAGAAAAAGCGCTCCCCTCTGTCAGAATGTAGATCACTGCAGGTGGCATGTATTTCGTCGCCATATGGTGAGGCCGTGAGCGGCTCGTAGTTTGCTGCACATTTAGTTTACTTCTCTGATGGGTCTCAGATTTTTCAGACAGCTTTGTCCGGTTGAGGAGAGGGAGCTGACTTTGGGATCTAGCGGGCATTAACGAGGGTTTTGGTCCATCTATGGAGAGTCCTGGTATTGTACCGCCATCTTGCATGCCATGTGAGGTGGAGATAGTGTTGGATAATTGCGCCAGAAGTAAGCTCAGTTCTGAGTAGTGGTCTTCCAAAAGCTCACAGATGGTCTCTTCAAAGTGATGCAGAGCAGCATCCATGGCCATGTCACAGTTATTGTAGGGAATATGCTTTGTAGTAGCAATATGAAGTCGAGATCATATAATCACAGCAGGCGTTATAGGCCAAAACAATTAAGGTTGCTTAAAAAGCTAGCAAGTAGTGGGTTTTTGCTCCGGAGGATATTCCAAAATATAGTTATCTCCTATCACTGGAGTTTTCAGCCGTGTAGCTTATTATAAAGTTAGTTAAATACCCATTATTGAAAAGTTTAAACTAGAGAGCTCCCAGCACACACGTCTGTTCTCTTTGCTGGCAAGCTCCGCCCCCGTTTTTCCAGCTTTTGTTCTGTCTCAGCTGAGTGCATCTCTCTCTCTTTTTATATTTATGCAAATTGCTCTTGGGTCTCCCTAAGAGTAAAAGGGGAAACCAGACGTGGACTCCTTGCACACATGCCCTTAGAGAGATGCGACTGCACCTCACTGACGAGGCCCACAGAAGGCCGAAACGATTGTCTGGGGTTGTTGTTTCTCTTGTTCAGAGAAGAATTGCCTGGTATTTCGGTGCTGGACTGTCATTGGGCAGGGTCAGACTGATATGCTACAGGATATTTTTTCTCTGTGAAGGGGCATAGTGTGCTAAAAGAGTATGCACCCTAAGTGGCACCCAAAAATGAACAGGCACGGAAGTTTTTCCAGCTTTTGTTCTGTCTCAGCTGAGTGCATCTCTCTCTCTTTTTATATTTATGCAAATTGCTCTTGGGTCTCCCTAAGAGTAAAAGGAGAAACCAGACGTGGACTCCTTGCACACATGCCCTTAGAGAGATGCGACTGCACCTCACTGACGAGGCCCACAGAAGGCCGAAACGATCGTCTGGGGTTGTTGTTTCTCTTGTTCAGAGAAGAATTGCCTGGTATTTCGGTGCTGGACTGTCATTGGGCAGGGTCAGACTGATATGCTACAGGATATTTTTTCTCTGTGAAGGGGCATAGTGTGCTAAAAGAGTATGCACCCTGAGTGGCACCCAAAAATGAACAGGCACATAAGTTTTTCCAGCTTTTGTTCTGTCTCAGCTGAGTGCATCTCTCTCTCTTTTTATATTTATGCAAATTGCTCTTGGGTCTCCCTAAGAGTAAAAGGGGAAACCAGACGTGGACTCCTTGCACACATGCCCTTAGAGAGATGCGACTGCACCTCACTGACGAGGCCCACAGAAGGCCAAAACGATCGTCTGGGGTTGTCGTTTCTCTGGTTCAGAGAAGAATTGCCTGGTATTTCGGTGCTGGACTGTCATTGGGCAGGGTCAGACTGATATGCTACAGGATATTTCTCCAACATAGGTGTGTCCGGTCCACGGCGTCATCCTTACTTGTGGGATATTCTCTTCCCCAACAGGAAATGGCAAAGAGCCCAGCAAAGCTGGTCACATGATCCCTCCTAGGCTCCGCCCACCCCAGTCATTCTCTTTGCCGTTGCACAGGCAACATCTCCACGGAGATGGCTCAGAGTTTTTTGGTGTTTAAATATAGTTTTTATTCTTCTATCATGAGTTTGTTATTTTAAAATAGTGCTGGTATGTACTATTTACTCTGAAACAGAAAAGAGATGAAGATTTCTGTTTGTAAGAGGAAAATGATTTTAGCAACCGTTACTAAAATCGATGGCTGTTTCCACACAGGACTGTTGAGAGGAATTAACTTCAGTTGGGGGAAACAGTGAGCAGACTTTGGCTGCTTGAGGTATGACACATTTCTAACAAGACTTGGTAATGCTGGAAGCTGTCATTTTCCCTATGGGATCCGGTAAGCCATTTTCTTAATTTTCAATATAAGAATAAAAGGGCTTCACAAGGGCTTTAAAGACTGGTAGACATTTTTCTGGGCCAAAACGATTACTTTATAAGCATATTTAATGGTTTATAACTTTGGAGAGTTATTTTTATCTTGGGAATTTTATTAAAAAAACGGCAGGCACTGTATTGGACACCTTTTTCACTGGGGGCCTTTTCTAGTCATAGGCAGAGCCTCATTTTCGCGCCACTAATGCGCAGTTGTTTTTGAGAAGCAAGGCATGCAGATGCATGTGTGAGGAGCTCAGATCCACTGAAAAAGCTTATTCAAGGCGTCATTTGGTATCGTATTCCCCTCTGGGCTTGGTTGGGTCTCAGCAAAGCAGATTCCAGGGACTGTATAGGGGTTAAATGTAAAAACGGCTCCGGTTCCGTTATTTTAAGGGTTAAAGCTTTCAAATTTGGTGTGCAATACTTTTAAGGCTTTAAGACACTGTGGTGAAATTTTGGTGAATTTTGAACAATTGCTTCATACTTTTTCGCATATTCAGTAATAAAGTGTGTTCTGTTTAAAATTTAAAGTGACAGTAACGGTTTTATTTTAAAACGTTTTTTGTGCTTTGTTGACAAGTTTAAGCCTGTTTAACATGTCTGAACCATCAGATAAACGATGTTCTATATGTATGAAAGCCAATGTGTCTCCCCATTTAAATATATGTGATAATTGTGACATGGTGTCCAAACAAAGTAGGGACAATGATGCCACAGATAATAATAGTGCCCAAGATGATTCTTCAGATGAGGGGAGTAAGCATGGTACTGCATCACCCCCTTCTGTGTCTACACCAGTTTTGCCCACACAAGAGGCCCCTAGTACATCTAGTGCGCCAATACTTATTACTATGCAACAATTAACGGCTGTTATGGATAATTCTATTGCAAATATTTTATCTAAAATGCCTACTTATCAAAGAAAGCGCGATTGCTCTGTTTTAAACACTGAAGAGCAAGAGGACGCTGATGATAACGCTTCTGACATACCCTCACACCAATCTGAAGGGGCCAGGAGGGAGGTTTTGTCTGAGGGAGAAATTTCAGATTCAGGGAAAATTTCTCAACAAGCTGAACCTGATGTTGTAACATTTAAATTTAAATTAGAACATCTCCGCGCACTGCTTAAGGAGGTATTATCTACTCTGGATGATTGTGACAATTTGGTCATTCCAGAGAAATTATGTAAGATGGACAAGTTCCTAGAGGTTCCGGTGCCCCCCGATGTTTTTCCTATACCCAAGCGGGTGGCGGACATAGTAAACAAGGAATGGGAAAGGCCCGGCATACCTTTTGTGCCTCCCCCTATATTTAAGAAATTATTTCCTATAGTCGACCCCAGAAAGGACTTATGGCAGACAGTCCCTAAGGTCGAGGGGGCGGTCTCTACTCTAAACAAACGCACTACTATTCCCATAGAAGATAGTTGTGCTTTTAAAGATCCTATGGATAAAAAATTAGAGGGTTTGCTTAAAAGAATGTTTGTTCAGCAAGGTTACCTTCTTCAACCAATTTCATGCATTGTTCCTGTCACTACGGCAGCGTGTTTCTGGTTCGAAGAACTAGAAAAGTCGCTCGATAAGGAATCTTCGTATGAGGAGATTATGGACAGAGTTCATGCACTTAAATTGGCTAACTCTTTTATTCTAGATGCCGCTTTGCAATTAGCGAGATTAGCGGCGAAAAATTCAGGGTTTGCTATCGTGGCGCGCAGAGCGCTCTGGCTAAAGTCTTGGTCAGCGGATGTGTCTTCCAAGACAAAATTGCTTAACATCCCTTTCAAGGGCAAAACACTGTTTGGTCCTGATTTGAAAGAGATTATTTCAGACATCACCGGAAGAAAGGGCCACGCCCTTCCTCAGGATAGGTCTTTTAAGGCTAGAAATAAGCCTAATTTTCGTCCCTTTCGCAGAAATGGACCAGCCTCTACTTCTACATCCTCTAAGCAAGAGGGTAATACTTCTCAACCCAAACCAGCCTGGAGACCGATGCAAGGCTGGAACAAGGGTAAGCAGGCCAAGAAGCCTGCCACTGCTACCAAATCAGCATGAAGGGATGGCCCCCGATCCGGGACCGGATCTGGTGGGGGGCAGACTTTCTCTCTTTGCTCAGGCCTGGGCAAGAGATGTTCAGGATCCTTGGGCACTAGAAATAGTTTCTCAAGGTTATCTCCTGGAATTCAAGGAACTACCCCCAAGGGGAAGGTTCCACAGGTCTCAATTATCTTCAAACCAAATAAAAAGACAGGCATTCTTACATTGTGTAGAAGACCTGTTAAGGATGGGAGTAATTCATCCAGTTCCAATAAGAGAACAAGGGATGGGATTTTACTCCAACCTGTTCATAGTTCCCAAAAAAGAGGGAACGTTCAGACCAATTCTAGATCTCAAGATCCTAAACAAATTTCTCAGGGTTCCATCATTCAAAATGGAAACCATTCGAACGATCCTTCCTACCATCCAGGAAGGTCAATTTATGACCACGGTGGATTTAAAGGATGCGTACCTCCATATTCCTATCCACAAGGAACATCATCAGTTCCTAAGGTTCGCTTTTCTGGACAAGCATTACCAGTTTGTGGCACTTCCTTTCGGATTAGCCACTGCTCCGAGAATTTTCACAAAGGTACTAGGGTCCCTTCTAGCGGTTCTAAGACCAAGGGGCATTGCAGTAGTACCGTACTTGGACGACATCCTGATTCAAGCGTCATCTCTGTCAAAAGCAAAGGCTCATACGGACATCGTCCTAGCCTTTCTCAGATCTCACGGATGGAAAGTAAACATAGAAAAAAGTTCTCTTTCCCCGTCAACAAGAGTTCCCTTCTTGGGAACAATAATAGACTCCTTAGAAATGAGAATTTTTCTGACAGAGGTCAGAAAATCAAAACTTCTAAGCTCTTGTCAAGTTCTTCATTCTGTTCTTCGTCCTTCCATAGCGCAGTGCATGGAAGTAATAGGATTGATGGTTGCAGCAATGGACATAGTTCCTTTTGCACAAATTCATCTAAGACCATTACAACTGTGCATGCTCAGACAGTGGAATGGGGATTATACAGACTTGTCTCCGACGATTCAAGTAGATCAAAAGACCAGAGATTCACTCCGTTGGTGGCTAATCCTGGACAACCTGTCACAGGGAATGAGCTTCCGCAGACCAGAGTGGGTCATTGTCACGACCGACGCCAGTCTGGTGGGCTGGGGCGCGGTCTGGGAACCCCTGAAAGCTCAGGGTCTATGGTCTCGGGAAGAATCTCTTCTCCCGATAAACATTCTGGAACTGAGAGCAATATTCAATGCTCTCAAAGCTTGGCCTCATCTAGCAAAGACCAAATTCATAAGGTTTCAATCAGACAACATGACGACAGTTGCATATATCAACCATCAGGGGGGAACAAGGAGTTCCCTGGCGATGGAGGAAGTGACCAAGATAATTCAATGGGCGGAGGATCACTCCTGCCACTTGTCTGCAATCCACATCCCAGGAGTGGAAAATTGGGAAGCGGATTTTCTGAGTCGTCAGACATTCCATCCGGGGGAGTGGGAACTCCACCCGGAAATCTTTGCCCAAATAACTCAATTATGGGGCATTCCAGACATGGATCTGATGGCGTCTCGTCAGAACTTCAAGGTTCCTTGTTACGGGTCCAGATCCAGGGATCCCAAGGCGACTCTAGTAGATGCACTAGTAGCACCTTGGACCTTCAACCTAGCTTATGTTTTCCCACCGTTTCCTCTCATTCCCAGGCTGGTAGCCAGGATCAACCAGGAGAGGGCTTTGGTGATCTTGATAGCTCCTGCGTGGCCACGCAGGACTTGGTATGCAGACCTGGTGAATATGTCATCGGCTCCACCATGGAAGCTACCTTTGAGACAGGACCTTCTTGTTCAAGGTCCATTCGAACATCCGAATCTGGTTTCTCTCCAACTGACTGCTTGGAGATTGAACGCTTGATTTTATCAAAGCGTGGATTTTCAGATTCTGTAATAGATACTCTGATTCAGGCTAGAAAGCCTGTAACTAGAAAAATTTACCATAAGATATGGAAAAAATATATCTATTGGTGTGAATCTAAAGGATTCCCATGGAACAAGATAAAAATTCCTAGGATTTTATCCTTTCTACAAGAGGGTTTGGAGAAGGGATTATCTGCAAGTTCTCTGAAGGGACAGATTTCTGCGTTATCTGTTTTACTTCACAAAAGGCAGCTGTGCCAGACGTTCAAGCGTTTGTTCAGGCTCTGGTTAGAATCAAGCCTGTTTACAGACCTTTGACTCCTCCCTGGAGTCTTAATCTAGTTCTTTCAGTTCTTCAAGGGGTTCCGTTTGAACCCTTACATTCCGTAGATATTAAGTTATTATCTTGGAAAGTTTTGTTTTTGGTTGCAATTTCTTCTGCTAGAAGAGTTTCTGAGTTATCTGCTCTGCAGTGTTCTCCGCCCTATCTGGTGTTCCATGCAGATAAGGTGGTTTTGCGTACTAAGCCTGGTTTTCTTCCGAAAGTTGTTTCCAACAAGAATATTAACCAGGAGATAGTTGTACCTTCTTTGTGCCCGAATCCAGTTTCAAAGAAGGAACGTTTGTTACACAATTTGGACGTAGTTCGTGCTCTAAAATTCTATTTAGAGGCCACTAAAGATTTCAGACAAACTTCTTCTTTGTTTGTTGTTTATTCTGGTAAAAGGAGAGGTCAAAAAGCAACTTCTACCTCTCTTTCTTTTTGGCTTAAAAGCATTATCCGTTTGGCTTATGAGACTGCCGGACGGCAGCCTCCTGAAAGAATCACAGCTCACTCCACTAGGGCTGTGGCTTCCACATGGGCCTTCAAGAACGAGGCTTCTGTTGACCAGATATGTAAGGCAGCGACTTGGTCTTCACTGCACACTTTTGCCAAATTTTACAAATTTGATACTTTTGCTTCTTCAGAGGCTATTTTTGGGAGAAAGGTTTTGCAAGCCGTGGTGCCTTCCATTTAGGTGACCTGATTTGCTCCCTCCCTTCATCCGTGTCCTAAAGCTTTGGTATTGGTTCCCACAAGTAAGGATGACGCCGTGGACCGGACATACCTATGTTGGAGAAAACAGAATTTATGCTTACCTGATAAATTACTTTCTCCAACGGTGTGTCCGGTCCACGGCCCGCCCTGGTTTTTTTAATGAGGTCTGATGAATTATTTTCTCTAACTACAGTCACCACGGTATCATATGGTTTCTCCTATGCATATTTCCTCCTGTACGTCGGTCGAATGACTGGGGTGGGCGGAGCCTAGGAGGGATCATGTGACCAGCTTTGCTGGGCTCTTTGCCATTTCCTGTTGGGGAAGAGAATATCCCACAAGTAAGGATGACGCCGTGGACCGGACACACCGTTGGAGAAAGTAATTTATCAGGTAAGCATAAATTCTGTTTTTTTCTCTGTGAAGGGGCATAGTGTGCTAAAAGAGTATGCACCCTGAGTGGCACCCAAAAATGAACAGGCACGGAAGTTTTTCCAGCTTTTGTTCTGTCTCAGCTGAGTGCATCTCTCTCTCTCTTTTTATATTTATGCAAATTGCTCTTGGGTCTCCCTAAGAGTAAAAGGGGAAACCAGACGTGGACTCCTTGCACACATGCCCTTAGAGAGATGCGACTGCACCTTACTGACGAGGCCCACTGAAGGCCGAAACGATCGTCTGGGGTTGTTGTTTCTCTTGTTCAGAGAAGAATTGCCTGGTATTTCGGTGCTGGACTGTCATTGGGCAGAGTCAGACTGATATGCTACAGGATATTTTTTCTCTGTGAAGGGGCATAGTGTGCTAAAAGAGTATGCACCCTGAGTGGCACCCAAAAATGAACAGGCACGGAAGTTTTTCCAGCTTTTGTTCTGTCTCAGCTGAGTGCATCTCTCTCTCTTTTTATATTTATGCAAATTGCTCTTGGGTCTCCCTAAGAGTAAAAGGGGAAACCAGACGTGGACTCCTTGCACACATGCCCTTAGAGAGATGCAACTGCACCTCACTGACGAGGCCCACAGAAGGCCGAAACGATCGTCTGGGGTTGTTGTTTCTCTTGTTCAGAGAAGAATTGCCTGGTATTTCGGTGCTGGACTGTCATTGGGCAGGGTCAGAGTGATATGCTACAGGATATTTTTTCTCTGTGAAGGGGCATAGTGTGCTAAAAGAGTATGCACCCTGAGTGGCACCCAAAAATGAACAGGCACGGAAGTTTTTCCAGCTTTTGTTCTGTCTCAGCTGAGTGCATCTCTCTCTCTTTTTATATTGTTACAGATGAGGAACAGGACTTGGGAATTATTATTTCAGATGATTTAAAACTTAGTAAACAATGTAGTAATGCAGCTAGTAAGGCTAGCAGAATGCTTGGATGTATTGGTAGAGGTATTTGCAGCAGAAATAGTAAGGTTCTTATGCCACTTTATAGATCATTAGTTAGGCCTCATCTTGAGTATTGTGTGCAGTTCTGGAGGCCATATCTTCAGAAGGATATTAACAAACTTGAATCTGTGCAAAGGAGGGCTACCAAAATGGTACATGGTCTAAAAAATAAAACTTACCAGGATCGGCTCAATGACCTAAATATGTATAGATTAGAGGAGAGAAGGGAAAGAGGTGATATGATAGCAACTTTCAAGTACATTAAAGGGTTTAGTAAAACTGAGGCTGTGGGTATTTTACATAAAATGGAAAATTCAAGAACAAGGGGTCATGAGCTCAAGCTAAAGGGTAGTAGATTCAGGAGTAATTTGAGGAAGCACTTCTTTACAGAAAGAGTGATTGATTTATGGAATAAACTTCCTCAAGAGGTAGTAGCAACAAACACTGTGGGGGACTTTAAAAATGCATGGGACAAGCATAAGGCTATCCTACGAACTAGATAAGTTTATACTGTTAGGTAAGGTCGGGCAGACTTGCTGGGCCTATGACTCTTATCTGCCGTCAATATCTATGCTTCTATGTATATAAGGATGTATTTTGTATGTAACACTTGAGTCTGTTCAAAAAAACAGACAGGCGCTCTTCCTGTTTTTTTTAAAGTCTGTGTTTGAAAAATATCGGCGAGTACCTGTCTGTCTATATTGTGTTACAGTGCACCCTGGATGTTGATCAAGTGCTGGTTTCTGTACAGGATATATTGATAGATAGATAGATAGATAGATAGATAGATAATCCAGTTTGGCTTTGCACACTTTCTATGTCCAGTGGTAGTCGGAGATTTACATAGCTCTCAGATGACTCCAAGTCATGTTTCTTCATTCAAAAGAACATATATTTATTTCAACGTTTTGGCCTCTGTTTGTGCCTTTGTCAAAGGCCGAAACGTTGAAATAAATACATGTTCTTTTGAATGAAGAAGCATGAGTTAGAGTCATCTGTGAGCTTTAGATACAGTATATATACACACACATTATATATATATATATATATATATATATATATATATATATATATATATGACACACACTCACTATATATATATATTTTGCTCGGGTCCTCATAGGATTTTAGTCCACCCCTGAGCTTCCCCTTATCTCAAGGGTGCCTGTTTGCTGCTTTTAGGAGGGTTTGCGGGTAGAGGTGGTACATGCTTGGGTAGTGCAAGGAGTACAGCAGAAGGTCTTACTCTAACAGTGCTGACAGAAATGCAGTCCTGATTTTACTATGAGCTGCTTCACATTGTATCTCTTGCAAGGAGGAGGACTGATCAGTGATAGGTTGGCAAAGGCATGAACGGTGGGTGGCATGCTGTATTTTTACAAGAAGCAGAAAGTTGCACTGCTGTGTGTGTTGTATGAGAGTGTGTGTGCTGAGTGTGTTGTTTGAGAGTGTTTGTGTTGTTTAAGAGTCTGTGTCTGTTGTATGAGAGTGTGTGTGTTTGAGAGTGTGTGTGCTATGTGTGTTGTATGAGAGTGTGTGTTGTTTGAGAATGTGTGTGCTGTGTGTTGTATGAGAGTGTGTGTACTGTGTGTGTTGTATGAGAGTGTGTGTGCTATGTGTGTTGTTTGAGAGTTTGTGTGCTGTGTGTTGTATGAAAGTGTGCGTACTGTGTGTGTTGTATGAGAGTATGTGTGCTGTTTGAGAGTGTGTGTTGTATGAGAGTGTGTGTGCTGTGTGTATTGTATGAGATTGTGTGTGATGTGTGTGTTGTATGAGAGTGTGTGTGCGCTATGTGTGTTGTATGAGAGTGTGTGTGTTGTTTGAGTGTGTGTGTGTGTTGTGTGTGTTTGAGAGTGTATGTGTTGTATGAGTGTGTGTGTTGTATGAGAGTGTGCAGTGTGTGTTGTATGAGTGTGTGTGCTGTGTGTGTTGTATGAGAGAGTGTGTGTTGCATGAGAGTGTGTGTGTGTGTTCTGAGTGTGTTTGAGAGTGTGTGTTTGAGAGTGTGTGTGCTGTGTGTGTTGTATGAGTGTGTGTTGAGTGTGTGTGTGCTATGTGTGTTGTATGAGAGTGTGTGTGCTATGTGTGTTGTTTGAGAGTTTGTGTGCTGTGTGTTGTATGAAAGTGTGCATACTGTGTGTGTTGTATGAGAGTATGTGTGCTGTTTGAGAGTGTGTGTGTTGTTTGAGAGTGTGTGTGCTGTGTGTATTGTATGAGATTGTGTGTGATGTGTGTGTTGTATGAGAGTGTGTGTGCGCTATGTGTGTTGTATGAGAGTGTGTGTGTTGTTTGAGTGTGTGTGTTGTATGAGTGTGTGTGTTGTATGAGTGTGTGTGATGTGTGTGTTGTATGAGAGAGTGTGTGTTGTATGAGAGTGTGTGTGTGTGTGTGTTTGAGAGTATGTGTTTGAGAGTGTGTGTGCTGTGTGTGTTGTATGAGTGTGTGTTGAGTGTGTGTGTGCTATGTGTGTTGTATGAGAGTGTATGTTTTGTATGAGTGTGTGTTCTGTGTGTGTGCTATGTGTGTTGTATGAGAGTGTGTGTTGTATGAGAGAGTGTGATTGTTTGTTGTATGAGCGTGTGTGTTGTATGAGAGAGTGTGAGTGTGTGTGTTGTATGAGAGTGTGTATGTGTTGTTTGAGAGTGTGTGTTTGAGAGTGTTTGTTGTATGAGAGTGGATTGTGTGTGGTGTGTGTTGTATGACTGTGAATGATGAATGAGATTATGGGGTGTGTGTTTGCATTAGAACCTTTTTCCAACACTTTCAAGTTTCACTACAATCAGGAATAAAGTTCGGACACATTTTAGTCACTTTGCCAAAAATCACAGCTATCTTGTTGTATATTACTTCAGAAATTGTCAGATCAAGAATAAAAATAGGGTTGTGAAGGTATTTGGTATCATGGCACTGGGTCTTGGGAAAAAAAGTTTGAAGAACGCTGTTATATTGGACCCGTTTTGTGCAGCCTTGCCTTTTATCTCGTGTATCATTGCGGTGATTGGTTCCCGCATTCCTTGGGCTAGCACCCTGCCTAATTTTCGAAGACCCTCTTGCGGCTGCTTCTTGGTGACGTCAGCCAC